>NW_027305530.1:300000-542820 GCF_039555335.1 Amphiura filiformis
ACGTTTTTTGGTAGATAACATATAGTCGTAATGACTTGTGGAGACTGAAAGCTAACAAAACATCTCTTAATAGTGAGGCCAAGAATAACATTACTGAGCTTGGTATAAAGAAACATTTTCATGGTCGTAGCGCAGGGAAAAATACTCGCAACCAGATCCGTGTTCACCAACCATGCAATAACAGCGCCATGTCATGCCTGTTGACTTTAGCTTTATTGACAATCACAATGCATCAATGTGTGATCGTTATGATAATGGCTCCTACCAGTACCATGATCATGATGATAGCCATGTATCATCTGCTGCAAGCCATCGCAGTAGACCTAGAGTTTTAACACCCATACCCAGAGTACAACACCCAACGTACAAATAAGAACAGTTCAAACAGTTCACCTGTTCCATCGATTTTTGTCACAAATACCAAATCTCTTGTGGAAAAGTTGGATGAAACTGAAGTTATCCTTGCTCAGAACGATTCACAGATATTTGTTGTAAGTGAAACTTGGTTCCACCCTGGCTTACCGGACTCTAAAATGAACATTCCCCAGAATGAGCAAGGACTCATATACTGATGCAGTTGAAGAGTGTGGAATTCAGACTCTTTCTGACCGTAGGAAAAATCACAGTGTGAAATTTGCTCAGTCTCTGCCAAAATGTTATCGTACGAGCAATCTCATTCCCCCTACAAGGCATTCTATTTATGGCAGAGAATTGCGCAATTCAAATTCCATCACTCGTTTACCTTGTAGAACTGAGCTGAGAAAATGTCGAATTCCACACTTCATTGACTTACTAATGCTTAAAAGTTAAATTGAATAATTGATGTTTTTGTTACACACATTGATGCAGCTGATAATTTGATGCAATTTAATTATTTTCATGTGATAATTTTTATGGTATGGGTATGAGTGATTTGGTGTGTGTGCGTATTTTTTGGGGTGACTGTGTTTGGGTGTAAGAGGTGCGCTTAAGAGTGAGAGGGTGTGTGGGGGGATGAGTGTGGAGATAAGATTAGTTAAGGGGTTTGCTTTCATAATTATGTGCAATATAATATTTAATGTTTTTCTTATGCTTCCTTGATGCTAACTTGATTTGGTTTGTGGCGCGTATTATTTGGGGTCACTGTGTTTGGGAGTAAGAGCTTCGCTTAGGAGTGGGGGTGTGTGTGGTTTGATGGGGTGAGTGTGGAGATAAGAATAAACAAGGGGTTATCTTTCATAATCATGTGCAATATAATATTTTATGTTTTTCTTATGCTTATTTCTTGTTATAATGTATTTTAATAACTTTTATGTGTAATAATAATAAATAAGTTTGATGTTCTAAGATTGTAAAAAGTAACGCAATTTGGCTATTTGCCACGAAGTTACTTTGTATAAATATGAAATGAAATATGAAATAAAATGAAATATATACCTGAATATTTTTAGAACGTTATAAACGCATCTTGGTTTTAGTCAAAACGTTTTATTAATGTCGGGTTATATGAATGCCATGCATGATAAACTTTTATGAAAAAACACTACAACAACATTTCGAAAATTTTGTCAACATTTTATGTCTAGTCCAACTTCGAGAAATTGAAACTGAACCTTTTCCTTCTATAGGAATTTTATTCATTTCAGAAATTGAAAATGAACTTTTTTTTTTTACAAGGGAATTTTATTCATTTTAGAACACAATAAAGTTACAAATATTTTTATTACTTACAGGAAAAAAATTCATTTTTATTCTGCAAAGGAAAAAGGTCTGTACTAAGTTTGCTTTGCACCCCAAAGCCCGTACCCATCTGACTCAATGGTAAATCCGGCCCTGAGTGTGTGTTACCAACATACACACATTCGGGAATATATAAAATCGAAGAGGAATGATTACCAATTGAAAATGTCATTTTGGGATATTTTGTTAAAACTTACCTCCCAGACACCGTAAGCTTACTGCTGTTCTAGGATCACATTCAAAATTAGTCTTGAAATAAGACAATATGTGCGGAGTCCCATTTCCAACTCCAAATCCCAGCGCCGCATCTGTGTAGTAAGACAGCGCATTACGGTAGCCTAATAGCCGACAATAATACTTGGCAGCATCTTGGTCAAAGTTGACAGCCTCTGGCACCGTTTTCTCAAATAGAGAGTGTGATGAACCACAGATTGGATGCCAGTTTACATCAAATCGGCGAAGCTTCATTTCAAGTCTACCTTCATTTGGGGATATTCCGTTATGAAGACGCAATTCATTACATATATCATCTGTAATAGAGGAAATAGGTGGCAATTGTTTCCATTATAGAGGGTAAAATTGGAGGGAGGCAAGCAATTTTTGGCAAGCCGAGAGGGGGGCAAGTGATTTTTGGCACACATTCTTGGGGCGCCTTTTAAATAAATATGCAAATGTTCCTATTTTACTTATTTGAAATGTATTATATAGAAGTAATATGCACCAATTATATGCAATACTTGTATATTTTAAACCAATCGATATATCTCTCAAACCCAAAACGGGTATTTATAGCTATTCGGCTTTATGTTATAATCCAAAAAGTCTCAACCGCTGCCTGCTCAAAGAATTATATGTGGGTCGAATAAGACCTTCTTGTCTACTTTCATCAGGAAACATCAAACCAAGAAACTCTTGGACACAAGATTGCGTATGGAATGAAAACCGAAACTGCTTTCTTCTACAAGTTTTGACATAAAGGGTACATACAAAGACATCGGTAATAACATCCGTCAAGAGCTTAGGTAGGACAATAGAACAACATCAAACCCCATCCTAAAACTTGTAATTTGACATAAGAAAATGTAATACACATGATACGATATAAAGAGGAATAGGGTCTTTACTAAACAATTACGAGCTAAAGTATGTGGAAATGGAAATGGATCGATGATTGTGCCGGTGGCGGATCTTCACGCAGTTTGTGGGTATCCACTGGGTTCGGTGGATCGCTTGTTGGATACATACAGGGAACAAACAGGAAAAAATACAAAGTTTCTTTGTAACAACTTTACCTTCCCATTCGCAAATGAAAATCCGTTGTTTACCACAATCATCAAAATTCCACGTTCCGTTTAACCGTTTGATCGTTACACAGTTGATAGTTTCATTCCAACCCAGGTCGCCGTCAATGTTGCTAGAATTTGTGGGGGAAAAGTACATAGGATATTGCCGTGATTATTTTCAAAGTCTTGTGTTACAATTTTTCCTGGGTATAGGGTAATTATAACACACTCTAGGGTCCATTGCAACATAGGAAATTCAACAAATTTCTATATTTACTAGTTGGTGCACATTTAGATCATGGAAAGATAATCCTGGATTTAATTGTCCCTGTTGTGGTATGCATTCTCGTCCCCAAAACACGTCGGTAAAGGTTTGATTTTTGGCCTTGTATTAGAAACAAAAGGGTGCTTTTCAGGTAAAGTGTAGACGTTTTGGGGTATCTTTTTTTCAACTTCAAGTTTGACGTTTAGGGCCACTTTTCAGCCATGCCAGCGCTGACATGTAACAATTTAATTCTGAAAGGCCAAAATTGAAATTAATTTTTACCCTGATTACGCCATTTAAGGTCCATTTTTGAGGTGCTGGGACGAGCATACCACTTTGATAGTGTTTGATAAAGTTAAATAATACCCATAGGCGTTTTTTACATGTTCTTGCAATGGTCCGAAACCATGCTCAAATTATTTTGGGAAGGCCACTATAGAAATCATGCAATTGACTGAAACTGTGAGCCTATTTTCATTGTATTTTATCCCCAAATATATAAAGATATCAGGGTTATATCGCAAATTCTGTTAATCCAAAAATACCAATATGTTAAAAGAGAAATGTTAGAGCCTACAAATTAGGCGCAGCCAGCACTGTTACACCGCGGAATAAAGATATGACGAGCCAAAAACCCAAGGAAGATGCCAATTTAAAAGTTGCAGTTTGCTCCATTGCGTGCTCTATTGATTTGCACACAATGCGTTCACGAACAAGAGAACCAGCGCCGTGTTTCCATTGATTAACACGTTAAAACTAGCGTCGTGCTTTCATTGATTAGAACACAAAAGTGCAACTTTTGATTTTGTTTCTTACCACCGTTTCTTTAATTCTCAACCATTTTCAACAAATGAGGTCTTAAATCAGAGCTAAAGAGTTCAGGTATTAGCTACTTGTTTTACTTTGACACATTTTTCTTTATTTAGGATATACAATATATTTAGGGGTGAACACAACTGGTACCTTAATTTTTTTGGCTTACTGTATATTTATTTCTTTTTCGCCGAAATGAAGGACCCAGTTTGCATGGTGTGTATTAATTTTTGAAACATTTATTGCTGTATTTATAATAGTGACTCTGGTAGATGGTCAGCTGGTATAAAAATGGACCGCTAAAAGAAAGTGCACCCACTCTTCAAAAGCATGTAATGATACAAAATCAAACTTCATTTGAAAGATGATTTCTAGTTTTTGCAGCTACATTAATAATGATAGCGTGAAAAATAAGTAAAGTATACATTAATTTAGCATTTAACTTTTTGCGGGTTTGGGGAGCGGGCTTTTAAAAAAGTGAAACTTTGTGAACATTTTGGTGCTGCAATGAGGGCAGAGTGTCACAGCGGTACGGGGTCTGCCACTGAGTGCGAGTCACATCGGTGCTATTGTGTTGTACACTTGGGAAGGTACTTAACCACACTAGCCTCATTCTCCCCGGGGTGAAATGGGAAGCTGTTATGAATATTGTCTATTGAGAAGGTATGAGCATGCTCTAACGACAGCGGGAAAAATGTATGAAGCTCTTTGACACATGTGAAAGGCGCAGTATAGTTTTATTTATTACATGAAATGGGTTCTAAGAAAAATTAAATATTTACAAAATTGGTCACCGTCTCAACAGAGGCAGCATTGCAGCCTTCAAAGAACATTACAACATTTATTCTGAAACAAAATTAATGCATTAATATTTTGCAACATGGTCTATAAAAGTGGATACTTCAGTGGATTCGGGGCTTGAATCGGCAGCAATAATGCCATTTTTATCCATTCCTTTCTTCTTTTTTGCTGCAAATTCTTAAACGGTCGTAAGGTACAAAACGTAATGAACATTACAACCTCTCTATTATAACTTACCTGTAAGTCATGTTTGTCCCATTACTGTAGGCAACTGTTCCATCTCCCCACACGAACTCATCTTTAGTCATTATATCGTCCAATCCTATCCAATAAGCTGTCTCCGTTTGATTTTCTAAATTATCAGTTATTATATCCTAAAAAATATTACAAAATCATTTCGTTGGTCGCAAAATATATTGGCAGATAGATGACAGGAGTCGCACCATTACTTGTTGTGATCATTGATAAGGGTAAAAAAAAATTGTTATGTCTCAAAGCCCATGGCGTTTCAAAAACAAAATAATGCGGAATGAGTAATTTTTTTAATATATATTTTTTTTAACTTAAATTTTGAATTAAGATGTCATTTTCGAGTGTTACACAAGATAAAATTGTGATTGATTTGCACAATTGTTTTATACCTACACAATGGGAGTATCGAATAAATTTGTTTCAGAATTTCATGATTTTACGGCAAAAACTTTAACGTAATAAATTTAAAAAAATTGCCGTTTAAGCTGACATGGACACGCTAAGAAAAAGCGAACGCGCGCGTGGGCTTTGAAACATAACAATTTCTAGCCTAAATCATGATAAAGTAGACATAAAATTAGCTTTAACATACCCAGACATTGTGAAATCGTATATTTAATAATGTGTGTATTTAGCTGCCATAAGTGTTGCGTTACTATGTCAAAATACAGCGCACTTACGAAACTATGATTATAACCGCCACTACGTGATGCAAACGACGATTTAAAAGCAATTTCCGATATTTGTACAAAAAAACGTGATTTCTAATAAAATGATCATGGAGATTTCTTTTTTTCTTTTTTTTTTTGAGTGCAGATGTATATTCTAATTTTGATTGCCTAAACAGCAGATCCAGGTGGACACACGCTTGGTTCCGGATAGGTCTAGGCTAAAACGAATTGCTCAACCCACGTTTAAAAGCTAATTATCAGCATGCTGACATCTTTGGAGACAAAATAAAGTATTTTGCAATATTTCGATCGTATTTTAATCAAGATTATCTTGTCGGAAAGAGTAAAGTATACATTTGTACGAGTCCTTACATTTTCCAGCGGCGTTCCGATACTAACTAGGTAAGCTCCTATTTCTTCACACCTTGACTTTGCATCCCAATAATTTGATGGTGATGGATGACTTTCGTAGCAGTGTCCCATAAATTCCATTTGGATCACTAAAATAATCACATTCATAACATTTCGCTGGATCAATATATAAACGTGTTTCATTATGGTACAGGGCGCACACCGACACCGCCTGGCTAATAATTATGTGGTGCAGCAGAGACACTAAAATGAATACACGGGATCGATACACGTGAATTGCTATGCACGATTTTGATATCAGACGAAAATCTTCGGATACCGGGTTAGAAAATGATGAATATCTCCCGTAAATGATTTTTTCTCATGAAACCAGATGTGGTCTCATACACTTGAAAATACGTGTTGAACAGATATGATAGTCGCTAGAATGCGCTTTGAAAATTGGCCGTGCGCTTTGAACTCAAAATCTGACCAAAACTCAGTCTAATTTTATATTGCGTTGTATGGACTACAGCGTGTAGTACAGCTGCACTCACTACTAGGCAGTATAAAAGTCGTGACCATTGACCTCAATGGGGTATACAAGCTTATTCACGCACAACCAAGATCAATTACCCGGCTATTGTGAGTAGCCTTAGTCATGTCCCTCGACTAATTATTCGTCTCAAAGAGCTTCAAAGGTCTGAACCAAATGGCCAATCGTGGCTGTGGATTCAACCTACCATGGCGATTTCTTCCATGAAGATATAGGGTCGATGACACTGTGGGGCGTTTCTTAAAAAAGAGGTACACGCCCCAGACGCCAGAGCAGCTAGGATCAGTCCAGAAGTTTCTTTTTGATTAAACACCCATAAATCTTACATATCTCTCTCAGATTTAAACTCTGATGACTCATCACGACCATTCCGCAACAATGTATGTACTTCTAAAATGCGGATCTGGGCTTCGTTGCGCACAAACAAGCGTACAAGCTGCAAGGTCTGCGTGTATAAGCAACAGTATCCCGCCACAAGTTTTGTGTCTTATCGGGTGCCGGATGCTGAACATGTATATTTTGAGATGGGCCGTTTTGAGTTATGACCAAAAAGGTCAAAGGTCAAATTTTTCACAGGGATCAAAGAGGCAAAACTGCTACGAATTTGATCAAAATAGTGTCAAAATTTTCGTTTTGATCGATCAATTGAAATAAAGAATATTTTCACCTATCTATGATATTTTCTTACTAGGGTAACACAGGGAAGTATGCCAAGGGTAATATATCATGGAGGCCACATTTACAAAAGGCATTATTTTTAGACAGTTTCAACTTATCTTCACATCTTTTAATTTTACCCTGCCGTCATTCCTGAAAAGTGACGTGAATTTAAATATTTGGGTTGAAAAATGCAAACCGTCAATAGAGTAGCAAAATGCAACTTGTTTTTGATCGAAAATTTCATAACTGGCTGTACTTCGCAGTGAAGATGATAAAAGGTTGCACCAAATACTTGTTCACTTGATGCATAATTAATCATTCTGTGTTTCAGACTTTAAAACAAGAGAAATGATCGATTGACTTTTGGATTATACCAAAATGCCTTATTGGTTTCTAACGTCTTGGACACCCTGTATCTCAGAATGTCAAAATTGGATTTACGAAATTCTGCAGCTCAGGTCTTCATACATTTGCCAATTAACCCAAACTTTCATCTATACTTACCACTGCTCTTGTCACAGTTCTCTCCAGTCCATCCTGGATTACACACGCAGGTATATTGATTGGCGCCATCCTGACATTGTCCGTTGACACATGGGTTGCTTGCACAGTCAATGGCTGCAAGAAAAATTGTAGTTTACGAAACCTAGCTTCTGAAGCTCATTTCACAGTCTGTATTAGAACGTATATAATATTTTTGTCTTACAAAATCATTTTTCCCTGTTGCTATAAACGCCTCAAGGACCAGAAACATTATTGATCAAAGAACTTAAAAGCAATTCCAAAAGACCGTAGACTTAGACACAGGCGTCCTATCCTTTGCACACAGAATCATTGCACACAAACAAATGACAATCTCAAATTTCACCATTCGCTTCTTTCTTCTTTGAAGAGATCATTTCTGATACTCTGTTCAACTGACGTATCATACCGTAAATATGGCGGACTACTCAAATGCATTCAACAAAAGCATGATTGCAATCTATCGCGACAGTTCCTCCCACATCTATAACAAATGCACTACGATCAAATAGGTTGATAACAACATTTGATTGAATGGGCTACACTGCGCCATGATTACGGTGAAGGACACCGGTTCAAATCGGTGCAAATCGATAATTTCATGCACAACCTCAATAGTAACTAGTAAACTGGAAATCCCCACTGCAATAAACGTTCCCAATTTACATTGCAATACAGGATGGGGAATTTTCCTGAGATTCTTACAATGAAATATAGATCTCATACGTGATAATGGATTATACAAGGTATACCGTAAAAAGTCGATAGTTAACACATGTGCTTACTATCGAGCGCTTCTGAAACATACAAACATGAAGAGCTCCATCCACAAAATTGTAATCGATGCACATAGTTACATACGAACAAGTAAACCTACAAATGTGTGTGTCAACCTCATTAGCTTAGTTGGTAAAGCGCCGGACTTTACAATTTTATGTTTTCAAAAGCGCTTGATAGTAAGCATTTATGCTAACTTTCGAGTTTTTACGGTATTACAGTACTAAAAGTAGTAAAAAGAGTGTATTCCAAGTGTTTTCTATAATTGTAATTAATATAGTTGCAAAACGAAAATTTAGGCAAAGATTCATGAGAAATTAATAACGACATCAATCATCATCAAGAAAGAGTTTACAATTATGAAAAGGACAAACCTGGAATGAACGGGACACACAAATATAATATCCACGCCGATGCATCCAGCACACACCTCACAAAAATTTATATCACCAGACCGGTGTCAGTCATTTAACATTTTTCTTCTTTCAAAACGTTTCCATTTTGTTTCTCGAGATCAAATTGAAATAAATGCTATTAAAGTTGGTCTTAACCCTGGAAACTTTCGGGCCTCATAACTGATAAAAGGTTGGTCTAAGGTATATAAAAGTATACATATAACATTAAAAGAAACAAATTTATTCCATGTTCACTACGGTCCGTTTCGCCCGAAGGCTCCTCACCTGAGGACACGCTCTCCTTCACAGGATCGAGCACTCTTTTTAATGAAAGAAGAAACACAACTTTATGTAAAAGTATACATATTCAGAATGGCAAAGACTTCTGTAAGGTTAAATTTGCATTGAGCATTTTGGCCTAAAATCCAAGAAAACAGGGTTTGAATATATTTGAAATTTGGGCGAAAATCAGGCTTTTTTATGATTTTTTTTGTTGAAAATTTAGCATTTTTTGACCATTTTTGGTGCATATTTCTCAAATTTGGTCAAAATTATTTTAAAAAAACCAGTTCCTAGATATCTTTATCTAGTTTTAAAATTAATTTTTGCGGGGATTTGACCTCACAGATGAATTTTGCAGATTATTTATTTAGCAACAGATGCTAGAAGCATAGTTTAAGTTTTATTAGTAGCTCACCAGTGGGAGGTGATGTTTTTCACTGCCCCCCCCAACCTCGAAACTCCCCAAGACATGTGACAATCAACTGATGATCCCGCTGGTGAAAGCACAAGACAATTTCCATCTGTGGTCTTTGTGTATATTTGACTATAGTTTAGAGCAACAATTTAGCAAAGGTTTCCACAATTCCAAGACCAACCTTAACCCAAAGGCGCGTGAATTGAGTCACCGTGCTACATAACTGAACCTTGTTGATTATTTAAAGGTTATTTGAGGTTTATTTGGAGGGCATTGGAAGGCATTGTGAAAAATCCAAATATTTTGCCTTTGCAACTGAGGAATATCACAAGTGGCGTAGCACCGAGGGATGTTACGAGGCAAAATGTTTAGATTTTTCACAATGCGCGGCATATTACCGTTAAAAGTTATTATCCTTCCCAGTGGGCACACCTGACGTTGAAATCACGTTGAAATCACGTTGAAATTTCGACGTCGAAATCAATTTCGACGTTGAAATCAGGTTGAAATCACGTTGTATTTGCAAATGGACTTCAACCTGATGGAGTTCAACCTGATTTCAACCCGATTTCAACCTAGAGGTTAGTTGAAATCAGGTTGAAATTTCAACGTTGTATCGACGTTGAAATTTCAACCTGATTTCAACTAACCTCTAGGTTGAAATCAGGTTGAAAGCAGGTTAGGTTGAAACTTCGACGTTGTATCAACGTTGATTCAACGTCGAAATCCTAACCTGTGCCCACTGGGTTATTCATAACCGTCACTTCCATCTGTTTACTTTACAAAATAACACAAAGTTTGTAAAGATAAACGGTTGTTGCATTTGGCTCTCGAAAAATCGGACAGCTAAAACAGGACGAAAAATTCGCTGGAATAGTGTGATGTCATAATACAGCCTGTATGCCTACTTTGGTTCAAGGACATGTTCCCAGTCATGCATGGTTCCAATTGACTTTGTGTTGATCAAAAGAAGTTTACATCCACCTAAATGGCATTTTCTCAAAAACTAGACAGTTTTAAGAGCTGAAAATTTGTCCAGTTATGGTAATTAGTAAAATAAATCATAATATCCTGCTTACATGTCTTAAAAATGTGAAGTTTTGTCAGAAATTGTCATATTCTTTTTACCAACTGGTTGGTTTCCAAAAATCCAATTGGTCATACTGTGTAAACATGGTACACAGGGGACTGTCCTTGAGAGGTGCTTGAACCAAAACACTTCAAATTGTATGCTGTCTTTATCCAAGGTGATGATGTAATGACTATTCCAGCGAATAATAGAAGTACGAATCACTATCTGTTCAAATAAGGTAGCGCCCAATCCAAATACGCCGGCCAGCGCGCGAGCAGTTTGTTCGGCGCACAACACGGCGTGGGAGGATGTTACTTAAATTTACGCTGGAACGATTCGCATTGTGCGTTCAACTGTAAGGAATTAATGACCTCAATTTGCGTCCGCGTCTTTACAAATAATAAAATATGATAGGATCACAGGTATCGCGTATATTCATGAGGTTATGAATTTCAAATAAGTACTTACAATCGGCACAGCGTACACCGGCATCTTCATTATGTGTACAATCGTGAATGCCCCATCCATTATGATTACATTCATCCAGGTTACTTTCCGATCCTGTACACCTAACACCATTCAGCCATATCTGTCCAGAGCCCTGTCCAAAGGCACCGTTACGAACCGCTTGTGCAGCATCGTAGGGAAGTCCAAGTTGTCGACACACTACCTGCGCGTTAGTTATGGTCCAGAAGTCATCGCAAACTGTTCCCCAGCCGTTATAAAACACTTCCACTCGACCTTCATTGTTGTTAGACCCCCCAACAAGACGTATAAGAGAATGGTCCAAAATAGCTTCAATTTTTAGAACGGGAGAAAAGCAGTAACCAATATCATTATCGGGATTACACATCAAGAGCTATAGACAAACCTGAGGTTGCTCATATTAAGTTATCATTGAGATTACAAATCAAGATCTATAGACAAACTTTAGGTTGCTCACATTAATCTTGTACGGGATCTTGTATTGCTATGTACATTCTAGTGAGAGTATATTATGCGAAGTTTCTAAAAAGTGTCCACAAAGATGAATGATTTCAATGGTTTATATTTTGTATTAAAATTGGGCTAAACTCCATTTTATAGCATTTTTTATGATTTGGTTTATCTTGTCAATGCAATTCTCTCCATAATTTAGTCGTAAATGCTCTTGTTTGCTACATTGCTTTACTTGGGTTACTTACTCTGTTCACAATTAGTTCCCGTATAACCTCCATCGCACAGACAGGTGTATCCATTAATCTCAATTATACATGTCCCTCCATTTTGACACGGTGCTACAGAGCACCTAACAATATCTTGAAAAGTAACATAATTAAAACGATTTTTAAGTAGATGAAGGTGTTATACAATTAAATGGAAAGGACAAAAGATAGACACAAAAGAATGAAATGGGGTTATGATTTTGGAAACGAACGGAAGGACAGAGGTCTTTTCTTGAGCTGGCTTTGTCGCTAAAAACGAAAAGCGGCACCTCACATCATACAACTTATATTCTGAAACAAGTTGGAACAAGATTTTTAAAAATATTATATACTTCTGCCAAATGAAACACAGCTCAATCCTAATTATTCATTTGGCAATAAAAGTTAAATATAATTTCAATTTGCCGAGAAAAAAATCCAAAAAAAAATCACATCGCGTCCAAGATTTCAGCGACATATACTAAGGATGGAAGGTTTTATTTCGAACTCTAATGGTGACCCGCAGGTCAAATTGCTAGAAGTGTACATTAAACACAATTAAACAGACACAATGCAATTTGCAGGCAGCAGCTTAATCAGCGCCAATATTGCAACATTGAAACAAACTATACAGACATCCAATCCAACCTAACCCCATCCCCCAGTAGGCAATGAGGATAAAGTGCCTTGCCCAAGGACACAGCACGTTGGCAAGAGCGGGGCTCGAACTCGCAACCTATGGATTATGAGTCGAGCGCCTTATCCACTCCGCCACACGTGCTCCATTTTGTTTCTTTACCTTTCACACACAAAATTGTCTATTGTTGACCCCATTTTTTCCACTAAGGCTCGTTGTGTACCGCCAGCCTAAGATGTGCCACCCACCCCAACTGGCTACGCCACTATCCACAGTTCGTCAGTGCACACTGTTACTCATCGATTGTGTTGATGTTGTTTACAAACCAAACACACATAAATACCTGGATTGGCATCTGACAGTGTAATAGCAAATCCCAAGTCAGTTACGCTGCCGTCGCTAGTAAATGTCACCCTTGCGAAACTATCAGCAATAAGGAAGTCTTGTGGCAGGTTAATCCCACTGTATTTACCATATGCATCAACAACCTCCGAAGTGCCAAAATATAGGAAATCGCAACATCCCTCAAGTCTAAATATATCAAAGTGAACTAAGATATGTCTTTCTTGAGTATTGCTGATTATCCATTGACATACTGCATCGTTACCATAATTCAAATATTCCAAGGCGTAAGACTCGTTGATATCTATGGCAGTTATGTTGGTGTTCCAACAGTCTGTGATTCGTACTAGGGTAAAATATGTAAAATAAAGGGTTCCCAAGAAGTAGATCCCCACCAAGACATTTTAGTATGATCTAAAAACCAATCGATCATTTCTCTTGATTTAAAGTTTAGAACACCAGTTGATTAGTTTTACTGAAAAATATAGCCATTTAGAAATTTTCGCTCAAAGAGAGCTGCAGCATCCAACTCCACATTCAATAAACATACAGCACTAATTGTTTAAGATTAAAAAAAACTTCTCCCAAATGAAACTCAGCTCAATCCCCAAGGGGGACATTCAAACTTCATGTGTACGTACCACTTTCAAGAGCCATATGTTTAAAGCTCCTCCCGCTTTCAAAACTGGTAGATTACAGGTGCATTTCAGTTCTGACGAACACTTCTCATGCTTATTTGTATGTAGGTTTTTGATTTTTGCCAATCGATTGTCAGAAACCTTGATGAAATGCATGTTCCTGGCTCTTTTTTCAAGAAATTAGTAAAATAGTGAAGTTTTTCTTTCATTTCCAGTTAGTACTCAATGAATGGTTAGAGTTGAGCTGTTTCATTTTGAAGAATCGGGATTAAATTATTCATATTTCTTTTTGATTAAATTGCTTGCTTAAAGAAGAGAAATTCAAACACAAACTGATGCATAAAAACCATTAAAAGCATGTGAAGAAAAATACATTTTTTTTTGGCCGAAAATTTCATAAATGTATTTCTCACTGCAGAAGATAAAAAAGTACAAATTAAAACCCACTCACTTGATGCGTAACTACTCACTCTGTGTTCCAATTTTAAAACAAGATAAATTATCGATGTATTTTTGGATTGTCTTACAAGGCGACTTACTTCTTGGTGACTTAACTTTAAGCGTTTTGTGGTGTAATTGTGCACCTTTATGTTGATAAGGCGAGCTTGACAATTAGTTTTTGATAATTACAATTTTGTAATGATAATTGTAATTATAGGTTGTCATAATATGACATGTCACAGATTTCAATTACTTGGGTTCCAACATGGGCTCTAGTACTGGAGACCTAAAAAGAAGAAAGCCGCTAGCCTGGGCAGCTTTCTGGAAACTGGAACGCCTTTGGAGAAGCCCATCCCTGCCAATCGAAACGACTTGTGTTACTGTCTTTCTGTACGGGTGTGAGTCATGGGTAATCACCATGGAAATGGAAAACAAGATCAATGCCTTTGCAAAATCTTGCTACAGAGTCATGATAAACATCAAGCGTGTGGATCGGATTCCAAATGAAACCAACACCACTCCACTGGTTGCCAGAGTCAAATTTCTCGGCCATATACTGCGTCTTGAAGACGACGAGCCTGTGAAAGAATATGCCCTTTATATTCCACCACATGGGAAGAGGAAACCCGGACGGCCACGCACACTGTATTACAGTATGTCCAGCACCTCCTGAGAGATACTGAAGGGATGCTACGAAAATTGTTTTACTTGCCCAAGATCGCAATAGTTGGAAAAAGCTTGTAGCCGACTGCTGATGATGGTGTTAATGATGATGATTATATATAATTTATATTTATTTACAGATATCGGTTTTTCATATCATATCCCGGTTATGCCCACGATAAAGTAAATATAACTGCAGTTAGTAGATGGTCATAACAACTTACTCAACTGAAGTTCATACTCTACCAGGCTAACGTTAAGAGTGGTGAGAGTATGATATTTGTCCCCCACACACTACTATTATAAGTTGCTATAATAAAGGTTCTATTGTATGATTTGGCTTTTCTTGTCATTATTAAGTTGTAAATATTATTCTTTGCTACTCTGTTTTACTTGGGTTACTTACCCTGTTCACAATTAGTTCCCGTATAACCGTCATCGCAATGACAGGTGTATTCAATGACATGATCATAACATATCCCTCCATTTTGACACGGTTCTGCAGAGCACGCGTCAATATCTTCAAAAGTAACATAAGTTCAGTTGTGTGGATAAAAGTGTTATACAAAAAGGGAAAGGACCTTACCTTTTTGCTCTCCTTTCAGCCAAAAGTCAAGGAAACAAATTACATCTTATTCAACTCGTGATAACATTAAGAATTCTATTACCCTCACGACCCATTATTCAAAATCGCGCACTGTGATTTGTTGAAACGCGTCACGTGACAGACCATTAATAAGCGATAAAGTGTCAAGGGCAATGATCTTTATGTTCTTCTATCATCACAGCGCACAGCAGAGCGCACAGCACACCTGCTTATGTAGGGGAGAATGGAATGTCAGGGGTGTGTTATTGTATGTGCATACCTGCTTATAGGGGAGAATGGAATGTTAGGTTGTGTTATTGGAATGTGCATACGCTTTGGCTACGCGTATACACTCCACCTTGAGGTATACAACTTGAAATATTTGGGCAAAAAATTTGATATTTTCTCTATAAAATCACACTATTTTGTGGTAATAGAATAGAAATAAAGGGTGCAGCATTATCCTTTACACGCAAATAATGTGTCCGAGGCAGTAAAAACGTAAATAATGGGTGAGGCGCAGCAGAACCCATTATTTACGTTTTTACTACCTCGGACACATTATTTGTGTCCGAGGCAGGGTAAAGGATCTTTTCGTGTAAAGGATCTTGCATTACCCTTTATTTCTTAAATAAAGGGCAATGCATTATCCTTTACACGCAAATAATGTGTCCGAGGTAGTAAAAACGTAAACATGGTAAATAATGGGTGAGGCGCAGCCGAATCCATTATTTGCGTGTAAAGTTAATGCTGCACCCTTTATATCTATTCTATTACCACCAAGTAGTGTGATTTAAAGAGAAAATATCACTTTTCGAGCGAGCATTACAGATTAATTGAACGCGGTGTAATGCTTTGCGTAGAATGTGTAACAGCGCTATTATACTGTATCGCGCTTTGCTGTGCGCTGTGATGCGAGAAGAACATAAAGTTTGTTGCCCTTGCCACTTTATTTGTTAATTAATGGTCTTTCACGTGACATGTTTCAACAAAGCACAGTTCGTGATTTTAATTAATGGTCGTGGAGGTAATAGAATTAATTATTAAGGATTTATTATTTCTTTCGAATCTAAATCCTATATAGTTCGAATCGGCGGGAATGGTTAGGCTTTACCACTACGCCGAAAGTAGTCCCACGTTAAGAGTGATATAGCTGACCTCTCTGATTTATTTTATGCGTGTTATTATAGAGGATAGGACTTCGAAGTAATAATTTGTGATTATCTGGCGAAATGACACAAAACAACTCAAAATAATACATATTGATATTAATCCGCGCTGTTATAAGGCCCGCCGATTACGAGCTGATCAAACTACAAATCCTAATCGGTACCAAAGGTTGCAGACTACGCAGCAGTTAAATCGTCAAAACTTTATCTCAGACTCGCATCATTTCAACTAATATCCTGTAAATCGAACAATTATTCTTTAATATGTATTGTTTACATGTGTTGAAATTGGCAAGTTACTGCGCTGCAGTATGGATTGTAGGGAAAGCTGGTGTTGTATTGCTGTTGTTGCCTTATTTGTAATATGTGTTATTGTAATCAAAATTGACTAAGTAATACTAGTTATTTTATGGATGAGTAACACCGACAATCATGGACAGAAGTTGTATAAGCCTTCCTGTGGACACACACATTTGAGTTTTATTTGGCTTTACCTTTGCCTTTTGGATTTGTGTACTGCTGAGTGCGAACTTAGCCTACACCCCAACTGTTAATATGTTGTTTATTATGCATTTTTAGGTCATATTTGTATACATCTAGAAAACATGGTCAACCACATTTCATGTGTGTCCACTGTTACCAAGCGATTTGTCATACGTGTGTCCCCAACTGAAGGCGTTTTACAAACCAAACATACAAAAATACCTGAATTGACAGATGACAGTGTAATAACAAATCCCAACTCATTTACATCCCAGTCACTAGCAAATGTCACCACTACGAAACTATCAGCAATAAGGAAGCCTTGTCGCAGGACATTCCCACTGTATGTACCATATGCATCAATAACCTCCAAGGTGCCAAACTGTAGAAAGTCACAACATTCCTCTACTCTAAATGTCTCAAAGTGAACAAAGATGTATCTTCCTTGAGTAGTGTTGAATTTCCATTGACAAACTGCATTATTACCATAATTCAAATATTCCAAGGCGTAGGACTCGTTGACAAGAATTATCGTTATGTTGTTACCCCCACAATCTGTGATTAATATCAATGCAAAATATGTAAATATTTCAGTTTTCTCTCTACCTATTTTATGTTGTCTTAACTGTCATGCTCACCAAGTAACACAATAAATACCACAAATGATTTCAAGTGGCGGTCAGTCAATTCATTCAATATGCAACTATGTAACTGAGTTTCCGTACATGAGACTTTCGACGTTCAACAAAAGGTTTTAGCCTGAATAGTTTGAAAGACAACCAATAGCTGAATTAATTGCATCGCTGAGCTATAGGCGATTGGTTTTAGTCAATGATTGGTTTTGACCAATCGCTCACCGGGTGCGGAGTTTAAGTTCAGCTTATTTTGTAATAGCAGCTACTCTCAGCAGCCGGCGGGGCAGTTTATAAAGACACGTGATTTGCGAGTCGTATTTCTATTGTTTCGTTTACTGTCTGTACAAAATAACTCTTTACCTGGCGTGCACGATGTGTACTGTGACTGAACAGAATCACTGAAAGCAACAGAATTTATGTCTCTCAAATGTGAAAATATTGTGCCAATATTTTGCTAATACTTTTGCTAAGATGACGGTACAGTAACGCAAAAATATCTATGTATTTGTATTCAGTAGCGTATACTGCCCTTTTTAAGGGTTGGGTTAAAGGCAAACTTAAAGTACAGGTAACTGGGGAGGGGAAGCGACGAGTTACCCCCAAATTACAGTGGCAGGTAGTGACCGGGCCGCGACATGCCAAAAACAAATCTTTGGGTACATACTTTATTATTGTTAATACAGTTCTTTTCCACATACCTATATTACAATTCGCTTTGGTGATTTACTAATATAATATATTTTGGGACTGCAATTTGGCGTTTTCAATGCGTTGAAAGCTTACCATGAAATTAACGCGGATATCTGGGGATGCTCCTTTTAGAATTTATGTCTAATCGTCGGCTTTTGCAGGCAACATAATGCAGATTGGCTCACGATAGATGTCGTATCCTCTATGTGGGTCTCTTGACGATATCATTACTTTGAATTCATTGCAATAACATCAAATTTTTCGTCTGGAAACAGGTTGAGTTCGGAACAGCTGTAGTATTCGGCGCCATATCAAATCTCATAAAAAGGGCACAACTGGCGTGTATGTTTTTATTTTTCCCGCATGAAAACTTGCGTCTACGTCTATAATATACTGGTTTGGATACGTTGATTGACCATTATTTTGATTTATACCAAATTGTTGTCAAACCTATGCTGTGATTGGCATCTACATGAAATATCTCTTCGTATAATGCTCTGCTATTCAGCAATCCGGTTAATGACTGTCCTTGTTATAGGTTTGATTGGGTAAGGTCTTTTGTTATAAAGCATTCAGTTTAATGCTGAGTTGTTTAGGATCTACAAGGAACACAGTAGCTTGACTTTGGAATGAGAGGCCTATTATTGATTAAACGCGGATATTAAAAGCACAGCTCCTTAAATCATAAATAATAGAATGTTTGGAATTTTGTAACTAAAATACTAACTGCATTCTGCATTAAGTATTTATTTATTTAATCCCATTTATTTATTTGTTTATTCACTGACTCATTTATTTATTTGGTAGATTAGTAATTAATTATTAATATTCCATGATTCATCGGTTTATTATTGATTGTTGATAACTTGAAAACTTGATTGATGGTAATAGCTATTTCACATATTTCTAGTTTATATGGAACGTCTATTTGATTAGCATCGTACATTAGATAAAATTATCAGTATTGATTTATTCTATTCAGTAATATCAAGGATTACTATTAAACTTCTCACAGCTAATAGTGATAATGCAATGAGTTTCACAACCGACACTCAGGTCCCGGGTTCGATTCCCAGCTCTGCCTAGTTATTAGAAAAAATTGCAATTTCTGAACTGCTAACTTATTTAGCGCGCGATATGAGCTAGTCCTTTTCTGATGGCTGTGTCTCTTACAGGCACACTGCCTCTGGAATCCAAACCAGGTTTCCGCCCTCTTTACACCTCTTAAAAATCAAAAAGAGAAGAGAAACGCCTCTGTGCATGTGATTTGGACAAAATTCAATTTCATAGATGACAATTTCAGCTTGACCAATATCACCAGAAATTACAGCTTTGTAAAATAATAATAATCTTCTTACTTACCGAGGTTACCGGTACTTGCACCACATTGGCTCCAAATGAGCAATGCAAGCAATGGTAGAATCCTACCGATACCAATCATAGTTTTTGATCTAAAGAATAAACATCATTTTAGGTTTCTTGTTCTCCCTGTCTGTAGGTGACTTGATAGAAAGTGAAGGCTTATGCGATAATAACGTTATACGCTCGTACTAAAATGTCAAGTTGGAGTCCTTCTACGTAAGTATTAAAGTTCACTAGATTTATTTAATATTAAAATGTCAAGTACAAGTCTTTCTACGTAAGTAGAGAGATTGCGATTTTCCAAACGTAGACGTAGGACGTACGTTTTTACGTACGTTAACACGTACGTTTTTACGTAGCTATGTATTGCAGTGAGGCCACATACTTTACCAACGCTCGTGTTGTGGCGCTGGTCCTATAGTCAGTCATCTGGTGATTTGTTTTGCATGAAATCAGCCCGGGGTAGTCGGTGGGGTCAGGGATCAATAAAGGGATCTTAATCCTCTCTACGTCATACATAAATTCGCCCAGTCTCATTTCCCTAATATTAAATTGGAAAAAAAAAATGGAATTTCAGTTCGGCACAGGTGGGTCTCGAACCCACGCCGATGCTACATACAGAATACAGAAGTCCAGCGCACTAATCCACTGGACCACATGACAGTTAGGTAGCCATATTGAATTTTAAACATATAGGCTATAGGTAACTCCAACATTGATCGGGTATAGACCACTTGACATGTGACGTCATTGCCCGGCAGTATGCGCGCGAGCGCGCGAATTATGACAATTCCCATTGTTCTTTGCCCTGCAGTGTGCGTACGCATCGTAGTTTGCTCAGGGCACGTGCATTTCAAATCGCCCACCATATTTCATATAGTACAAGAAAGCCATTGAACAGTGTAGCGGTTTGTTTGAGCATATCGACAGACGAGTCCCTCGCCTTTGTTGATAAACAATGATTTCATATTAGCATAATGACAGTACTCATCAGTTAATAGCCACTTGGTGAATAGATGGGCATTATCAGCTGTCAAAGAGATGTCTTATGCAGCTGCCAATCACGATAGAGGCTTGAAAACGTTTTGTTATAAACCCAAAAGTGATATAAGGACAAAACTGTGCATGTTGGTACTTGATTGTTTGGATTCTTATATGTTGAAAATCCCTTGTAGTAGTATTTTTTATGTGTAGTGTATATTGTTTATAAATTATACAGCTTTTCAATTTTGGGCATTAATGCTCTGTTGCACTGTTTTCATCAACCTATTTTATCGTAGTGCATTTCTTATGTGTGTGAGCCGAAATGTCGTGGTAGATTGCAATCATGCTTTTGTTGAACTGTACTCCGCCATAAAGGCCGGCTTACACGATGCAATTTTCCATGCAATTGCCTGTTGCACAGACCTTGGAAAAAGATTGCTCCGTGTATTTTGGATTTGCAAGGAATTAATCCCCCAAGCATCAGGCAAATTAATCCCCCGAGCAACAGGCAAAAAGGTAGAGACATGCTCTACTTTCAAGGTTGTTGCATGCAATCTAACCTCCTTCAGCCATTCATTTGGGAATGTGTAGGGACCAGCTTGATTCACCATCCACAACATGATAAATGTGTGCACATGCTACATTATAATACACTTGTAGGCCTATGTTGTTGTTGGTGGTGGTGTTTAGCCCTTTAGATCTTAGTTTTCCTTAGCCTTTTATTTATGGAAAATTGTATAGATATACAGGAGAGGGTGGCAATCTTTTGCTTTCAGGACAACACATGAGCCATTTTGATATTAATACGAAAATCATTAACCACTACTTATGTTTTGAGTATATCCCAAACCTATGGCCACGCTCAAGGAATTGCAAGGCCGAACATTGCTTCGTCTATTTTGATCAATTGCACAGCTTCATGGTCAGTGAGCACATAATCTCACCCACTAAGTAATGGGCCTTGCAATGGAAATTTCATCGTGTAAGCCCACCTTAACTACGGTGAAGGACACCGGTTCAAATCCTTTGTTTGGAGCCAATCAATAAAAGAATGCAGGGCCTCTATAAGTTAAGAAGTGACGTAATAATCGCAATAGATGAATACAATGTTTGAATAGATCGCCCAACCATGCCAACACAAGCAGATTGCACTAATCACCTGTGTATGTCTGCAAACATAGATTGAATACAATACAGCTCTTTTCAAAAATACTAATCTTATAGGTGCGAGTGAACCGTTGCCTTGCCAGAGGTCTATACTTTGAATTTGTGTGTAAATAAATAAATAAATAAATAAATAAATAAATAAATAAATAAATAAATAAATAAATATATAGAAAGATTTAAACTCTTGATCTCAATACAAAATATTTACCTCCGTAATTTTCAGCTACTACAGCCTTCGTCAGCGGAATGACCCGATCGTGCACTCTTGAAGTGTGACGTAATGACCGGGTCATAGACCTTTGGTAACTTGTAGCGCCCTCCGTCTTTGTTCAGAGATGGTTGGTTGGCCCTGATGTGGATGGCCTCCTTGACTCCTCTCTCAAACCAGCGAGGTTCCCTATCCAAGATTTGGACTTTGTCCAGGTCGACGTGATGGCCCGGTGACTCTATGTCCTATCGTTTATTCTCATTCTTAGTCAGTTAAATTTAATTTTAATAACTGTAAACAAATTTTTAAGCAAAAACTAAGTTACCGTCATAAAAACTCCCCTCATTATAAAATGAACGAAACTTGTTTACAACTTCTGTTACGCGTATTGCTAGCGCGTTCGCGTATTCCGCACTACACATCCAGCGCGATACATACGCACGTTACGCATTATCAAGACGCATGATGACGTGGGGTCGTCTACGGCCTGATAGACGGTACCCGAAATCATGCGATTGTCCAATCAGAAATGTGTCTACGAACTAGACCACTCCCACTGACTAAGAATTTCCTATACACAATACACAGTACTCTCACCATTGACGCGTGACCTCTACAAACAGTGTATGTTATAGGTATAGGTATAGGGTATTGGCTAGTTAACGTCATTGTGTGAGAAATAAGCGGCCAATATTTAAAGTACTCTCTGACATTCTAGATAATATAATTTTGTAACATGTCCTACATTTTAGCTAATTTATGTGTTTGGAAATATTCGCACTTTGGTGTTTTAGGAAGGAAGGGCACGGCACGGCATGAAAGATTTTCTGTGTAAATCGAATGCATCTTTTACTGACTATCACTCCCTTGTGTACCGCTCTCTTGCGAAGGGCGTTAAAGCTAAACCACTTGGAGGATATTTTTTGTACTTGATGTCAATCAAGAATAATGAATACATTACATGTAGGCTAAAAACTGAGTAGGTTGGGTATCTTATATACATACATTATAAATATTTATATAGCGCTGCTACATTTAGAACGTAGCGCTGAAAAAAAAAAGCCAAAGAAGAACATAAAGAAAAAATAAATGAGAACTGCCTGTGAAGGCTACAAAATCTATAGAAACAAATGTGACTTTAGAACCCTCTTGAAAGTACCCACTGATTGTAATTCCCTGATACCAATTGGCAGTCTATTCCAGGTGCGAGGCGCAACATAGGAGAAAGTCCTGCGTTCAGCTGACATGAGTGTTTTGATTGTGTTGTTCTCTGTCAGGAGGGTGGTATCAGAAGCAGAACACAGGCCTGCACGCGCATGGCAGTGCAGGCAAACACAATCAGACAGGTACTCAGAAACACTCTTGGTGAGGCATTTAAACACAGTGACTAAAACTTTGAAATTGATGCGCTCTTCAACAGGGAGCCAGTGAAGCTGCTTTAAATATGGTGTGGCATGATCATATTTGAGGGCCTTACATATCAGCCCAATTCTGGATCCGTTGTAGTCTTTGAATGTCTGCTTTACAACAACCAAGAAGCAGCCCATTGCCATAATCGATCTTGGAAAGGACAAGGGCTCTTATGACCAGATGACAAGTGTCATAATCCAAATACCGACGTATCTCAGTTCGGGGGCACTGCTAATTCAAAGACGTCTCTGATATCAAAGACTCTACAGTGCCGAGTCACCTGACAGTATCATAATTCAGAGACGTCTCATAAATCACATGCTCCCTAGTCTCAAAACCCAGCCGCAATGTTGGTGAACGTGAACCGGCGCAGCGGGATTATATCCAATTCATGAATTAAAGCGCATAATACAAGTACGTATTGCGGACAATTTTGCGTTTTATTTGCATTTTAAGTCTGGACTCCGTTTCGCCCAAAACACGACCCCAACTGCGCATAACATGTGACAACATTATAGTCCCGCATGAATGGTACATTTAAGATTTGTGAAAGTATAACGATATTACTAGCCACATGTGGTAATTATATCAGAAATCTAGACGTTAAATTAAAAACATACTGGTATAGGGCTAACAGCCACTACTATTACCACGACTCGTTGTATCAAATCCTTGATCTTGTTATTGGCTCCACAGTATGCAAGGACAGTATGAGAATTGATTAAATAGACTGGAAAAGGATACTTTAAACCAGGCACACTACAATGACGTGACCACTCCGCAATAAGATAGATCTTATCCCACTGCCCTACAATTCACGATTTTTTCCGTGTTGGTTACGTGATTAATATTCCGGGTAAAGATTCAGGCAGGATCCATGTTGCTGCAACGACAGTCGAATGGTCGACAGCAGGTAGCCACCCAGCAAACACAAAACGTTTTCGACATCATTCGCAAAAGGTTGTCAGAAAACGTTTAAATGTCGGGTTATATAAAGGGTACATTAATGGTATAAAACGTTTTCATAACATTAAATAACATTTGTTGATAATTTACTGCACAGCAAACATAAATGTTTTACAGAAAACATTTAAATGTCGGGTTATATAAAGGGTATAAAAACGTTTTATTAACATTCCAAAAACATTTTTGAAAACTTGGTAAAAATCATTCAAAACATAATGTTATTTTGGGGTTAAAAAAATATTTTGCAAAAAATGTTTGCCCAAAATATTTACAATAACGTTTTTAAAATGTTTTCACGACCTTTATATAACCCAACATTTAAATGTTATTAAAACGTTTTGTAAAAACATTTTAAGAACATTTCTGTGTTTGGCCAAAAATGTTTGCAAAAATAGTTTACAATGACATTTCGAAAACATTTTAAACATATTGTTGTAGTGTGTTTTCATACAAAACGTTTTAAACGATTTCATGACCTTTATATAACCCGACATTTTAATGTTATTAAAACGTTTTTACCTAAACCCAAACCCAAAATATAACTTATTTAAAACGTTTTAAAACGTTTTTGTGTTTGCTGGGCAGTACGTGCGCTGCATTGGCAGATTTGATGCATTTTGGGGAGTGGGATTACAGGATCCATGTTATTTTTTAGTTTTAGTCATTTAACTAAAAGAACAGATACTGTTTCTTGATATTTTCGAGGTTTTGAGCAAAAAATGGGATGAATTTGCCACAGTAAGTATCAAATTTGGTCCAGAAATAATCATCGGAAAAATAAAAGTTATACCTCATCTTAAAGGTAAAGGTTTATATATTATTATTTTCCCATTGTTATTTGTATAGCCTTAGGGACCGTTCATAAATACTTTGGTGGGGGGACTGGGCAAAGTGTGGGGGACACAAAAAGTTTTGAGTTGCACAAAGGGGGGGACCAAAAAGGTTGGGTTACTAAAGGAGGGGGGGTCAAAAAGTTAAAAACTAGAAAATGCCAAAAGAACAAGAGCATACAAAATTTTTTCCCGCTACGCGCGCATATGTGCCAGTAAAGCCATTTTTTACCCCGATTATGCCCCAAAATAGTGTAAAATACGTTTTTTGGCGCGCGTAGCGCTCATTACCAGTATCAAAGTACTCAATGCAACTCATATCAACCAGCCTTTTTGGAATCTCAAAGACTATACATGTATTCTACAATTTGCTATAAGAAAAGGGTATACCGTAAACGTTCGCCTAATGGCGCTTTTGGATTCTTAGAAATGTGAGAGCGCCATCCTTGTAAAAGCCGACTATTATCACTGATCATTAAGGGTACGTGTAGTTAAAGGGTGAAACCTATCGACACATACAATTATGAACAAGATCGAACAAACTTGTTTATGATAATGCGGTAATCATTCACCTGATTCGTTGTGGCCCAGTGAGCAGAGCATTAGACTATAGCGTGAGGATAAAGAGAACTTGTGGAGAAGATTGATGGTTCGAATCTCATGCAGTAATTTCTGACAGATTATGATGTCTGTCAATGTTTTTTTTTTTTGATTTGAGGAAATTTTATTCTCTATTTTCTTGATTTTATCTTTAACATTTTTTATATAATTTTATTATTTTATCTTGTATGTGTCTTTTTTCATGATTCTTTGTTTTTATCGTTTCATTTTAGAGTAACTCAATCCATTCAATCAAATGTTGTAATGAACCTATTTGATTGTATAGGCATTTGTTATGTGTGTGAGACGAATTGTCGCGTGCGACAAGTCTTTCAATTCGCGCGAGTGTCCTTACCTATGCATCAGTGGTCATAAGAGGTATATCATTTCATTCGAAGGGGGGGTCCCAAATATACGGGGGTCATAAAGTCTTGGAAAGAGTAATAGGAGGGGTCATGAAATGTTTTATGACCAAAATGTATAGGGAGTCACACGATGACCACAGAAAGTGTGTTATTTTATTCAAAAAGACTGATTTCAATACAATTTTGGGGTTTGGGATCATACAATTTTTGTTGCCGAAATACGGGGTGCGCAATTGTATTGACGCAGACTTTTGTAAATCGGGACCCCTTCCGAAAAAAAATGATAGCCCTCTAAGAGGATTCAAAGGATAACCTCTGCCCCAATAATCCCTAGCTATATTTGTTTGAAACTGTTCCACGGAGGATGTATCATAATAGGCTCAGTCTTCAAATGATATAAATTAAATTTGAATGAGTGAACGAACAAAATCATACAACGACCAACTGAATAGAGGCTGTGCATATGACGTATCATCCCGTAAATATGGCGGACTACTCAAATGCATTCAACAAAAGCATGATTGCATTTACCGCGACAGTTCGTCTCACACGCATAACAAAACGCACTACGATCAAATAGGTTGATGACAACATTTGATTGAATGGACTGCACTGTGTCATGATTACGGGGAAGAAACCGGTTCAAATCCTTTGTTTGGAGCCAATCGATAAACGCAAGGCCTCTAGCTATCATTGAATACTGGCTATGATTCCACAACACAATGAGAACATGTTATAAGGCGCTTTGGAAGGCACACAAATACCCCAATGGCTTTCAATATTATGTGCACTCAACAAATATTCAGTATCGAAGCCCGGTATCGAAGTTACGTAATGTTACTATGTCAACGGGATCACACGCTTAAGTAATGAACCACGATCGAAACAATCAGTACACAAAAAAGGCATATCAAAATAGCGTGATCGTAATGATCGCCATACAAACAGTGCTTGGTTCCGATACCATCACGGAGTTACGTAACTACTTCGTGGTCTGATAGTTATATCAATGGTCTGATCTACTTGGGTTCGATCCTTTTAAGAAAAGAAAATATCTGATCATTTATAATGCATAAATAAATAAAGTAATGCAGTTACACAATTTGAAACATTGAGGCCGTTCTATTTTTCAAAGGTCATTTAACTGTTAAATGTAGTGGAATATATCACGCATTGATAGGTAGCAGGTGGGGCAAATTTTGTCAGCGGTTTTTGTTGCCGTTTGTTCGCAGTACCTATTTATCTTAAAAAAATAAGAAAATTAAAATTAAATTAAAAAAAATTCACAATATTCGTTCGTAAAATGGGGACAAAATCCAAAAACATTTCTTGACTCTTCTTCACATAAAAGTGGGGGCAGAAATCAAGATTCGAACAAGTACCATTCACCATTCAAGGCGCACCCTCTACCGACTGAGCTAACGGGTCAGACAATAGAAGGGTGTAATTTTGAACTGAAGAATATTAAAAAAATATGAAGAAATTACAATGTTATAAAAAATATTACCAAAATGAGTTAGGTATAACGTATGAATCGATTTACAAATTAAGTCCAATGGCACTTTGAGAAAGAATACCTGAAGAAACCCCAAAACATTTGCTGCTCTAGCAACTAACCTAGTGACCTAAAGTATTGGGTCATGTCACGATATTTTTTCTGAGGCATTATGTCCAGGTTGCTCAATTTAACATACACGTATCCTTAATGCTGTTCAGATTTTACAAGGATGGCGCTCTCACATTTCTAAGAATCCAAAAGCGCCATTAGGCGAACGTTTACGGTATGTATGTATATCCCACTGATAATACCGGGTCAAAATGATGGAACCAGCATTTTTTTGTCTTTGCCCCGAAATTTATATTTTGCACCCCTGACAAAGAAAGCTGGCTACGCCCCTGATAAACAAGTCTTTTAATCTTGAGTATGTGCCCAGATGTTGCTCTCAATTTCCAGTGGCATAGCGACGGGGGGAAGGTGGGGGCATGTGCCCTGGGCGCCGCTCTTTGGGGATGCCGAATTGACCAATTCAGCATCGATTCTGCGGCCCTCTTGGCGATGAAAGTCAAAATTTTTGCGCGCTATGCGCGCATTTCAGGACAAAGTCATTTGAAAGGTCAATTTAAGACCGATATCCACTTCAATATAACCAAAATTAATTAGCGCTATGCCCTATTTGTGCTCCGCGCACAATAGTTATTTCAAGAATCGGAGTGACACCTAGGCCTATCCTTAGCCCTGGGTGCCACAAGCCTTAGCTACGCCACTGTCAATGTCCCTTTTTTTGTGTTACTGTTATTTATTTAATTATTGGTTATAAGAATGAAACATATGTATTTTCCAAAAATTAGAATGCATAAATTGAAATTAAACTTCATACAAGTCACAACATGTGAAAAACACATTCAACTTTCATGTTTTTAGGAAACAGACCTATAAATAAATGTATGAACAAACATGTAGGCCTATAATTGTGACTGAGTTTGCACAAATGGAGTAGCCCCCCTCCCCAGACTGTTTTTATAACCTCTTGGCTTGGAAAGGGGGTGGGGGTCATGAAGTTTTGTATGTCTAGAGAGGGGGGTCAAAAAAGTTTTAGGTTCACTGGGGGGGGGGGGGCAAAAAAGTTTGACTCCAAAAATTTCCAAGTGCCCAGCCCCCCCACCAAAGTATTTATGAACGGTCCCTTAATCAGATTTTCACTAGAAGCCTATGACTTGGGTCCTCGCTTTCACCACTCGCTGTTTTATTTTTGGACCATTGACATTATGTTATACTTCACACCGATTTCTCTACCAAATTGTAGGCATGTGTCAAACATTCCAAAAATAAAATTAAAATTTTAATATCTGAGCCTCCGAAATATAATTTACAAGTTCTAGAAAACGTAAATTTTCGACTGAACTTTTGAATCTGCCAAACTGTCTTTAAACTCTCAGGAATTCATAAATTGATTCATTTTTTCCCAAAATTCAACTTTGCAAGACATCCAGGCATGTTGGTATTCAAGCACATGTAACATTTGACGTAATATTTTTGTCCAATTTTTCAGAATTGGGCATTTTAGATGACGGGGTACTCTGAAATAGGCATTTTGCATAACACGTGTGTTTGCTCTTTTTGGGACAAAAGTGTTAATTTGTCGCCAAGTTATTGCACGAAATCAACTAACATGGGAACGTTAATAGTTTCCGTTGGAGCATAATTATTATGCCCAAATGTTTACTTACATTGAGTTTCGCCAAACCAGGTAATTTCCCATTTTAAAATCCTGCCGGTTCTCTCCAAATTGCAATGTTTATGCAGAGATCTTATATTCCAACACGCTTGTGCACTGAACACTTTACGGCACCACATAGAGCAGGTCATGAATATTAATGAGCAGCGTGTCGTATTTGAGTTATTACCACGGAGCACTACTATAACACGCTATTTTATAAATAAATAAATAAAATAAAATAAAATAAATAAAATAAATAAAATAAATAAAATAAATAAAATAAATAAAATAAATAAAATAAATGAAATAAATAAAATAAATAAAATAAATAAAATAAATAAAATAAATAAAAAAATAAAATAAAAAAATAAATAAAATAAATATAAAATAAAATAAAATAAAATAAAATAAAATAACATAAAATTAAATTAAATTAAATTAAATTAAATTAAATTAAATTAAATTAAATTAAATTAAATAAACAGAGTATGAAGAGCGAAACTAGATATATTGCATCCTTAGTAAGGCTGCGAAGTCTAGCCGTGACCTTGAAATGACATCTGATGACCTTGAAATGACCTTCACCACATTTTGCATCATATCCACATAACATATACTAATTTTCATTCAAATTGAATAAACTTTGTAATTTGACCCCTTTTGACCTTTAGTTGACTTCTGGTGACCTTGAAATGACCTCCAATATATTTTGAATCATATCAAGATCACATACACTAATTTTCATCTAAATTGGACAAACATTAGAATTTGACCCCTTTTGACCTTTCGTTGACCTCTGGTGACCTTGAAATGACCTCCAATATATTTTGAATCATATCAAGATCACATATACTAATTTTCATTTAAATTGGACAAACTTTAGAATTTTACCCTTTTGACCCCAAAACAGACCCTCCTCCATGTTTAAGCCAAATCTGATTACAATCGTATATGAACATAATGCTAGAGCCCTTTTGGCATTATTCTGATGATGACAGCACGTAATATGCAGAAAATATTGAATTTTAAAGTGATTTTCAGTAATCAACCATTTTTGTCCCCTGTTTGACCTTGAACTCAAAATCTGTGAGGACCCCATAGACACCAACTAATGTCAATGCATATGTGTCAGTCGCATCTCTGTACCATAGAATCTGTAGGAAAAGAAGCATTTTGAAGGTATTTGGTTATGTGCCGGAAATACCCCCTTAATGACCTTTGACCCCAAATCTGTGAGGACCCCATAGGCCCCGGCTATAGTCAAGGTAAATGTCCAAATCTCGATACTCTACCATGTAATCTGTAGGAGAAGAAGCATTTTTGGTAAAAATCACATTTTTAGCCAAAATTACTCATGCGTGACGTTTGAGCCCAAATGGGTCATGTCAAATGTAAAGGCTGGGGTAGTGGAGCTTGTGCCCAAGTTTGGTCATAATCGGTCAAATAATAAAGGAGCTAGAGCAAATTATGTCAAATGTTGACAGAAGAAGAAGAAGAACTAGATATATTGCATCCTTAGTAAGGCTGCGAAGTCTAGCCGTGACCTTGAAATGACCTCTGATGACCTGGAAATGACCTTCACCACATATTTTGCATCATATCCACATAACGTATACTAATTTCCATGCTAATTGAACAAACTTTGCAATTTGACCCCTTTTGACCTTTGGTTGACCTCTGGTGACCTTAAAATGACATCCATTATATTTTGAAACATATCAAGATCACATACACTAATTTTCATTTAAATTGGACAAACTTTAGAACTTGACCCCTTTTGACCTTTGGTTGACCTCTGCTGACCTTGACATGACCTCCAATATATTTTGAATCATATCAAGATCACATATAATAAATTCATTTCAATCGGACAAACTTTAGAATTGTACCCCGTATGACTCCAAAACAGACTCCTCCTCCTAGCTTTAGCCAAAACTGATTACAGTCGTATATGAACATAATGCTAGAGCCCTTTTGGCATTATTCGGATGATCACAGCACGTAATATGCAGAAAATATTGAATTTTAAAGTGATTTACAGTAATCAACCATTTTTGTCCCCTGTATGACCTTGAACTCAAAATCTGTGAGGACCCCATAGACACCAACTAATGTCAATGCATATGTGTCAGTCGCATCTCTGTACCATAGAATCTGTAGGAAAAGAAGCATTTTGAAGGTATTTGGTTATGTGCCGGAAATACCACCTTAATGACCTTTGACCCCAAATCTGTGAGGACCCCATAGGCCCCGGCTCTAGCCAAGGTCAATGTATAAAACTCATTACTGTACCATGTAATCTGTAGGAGAAGAAGCATTTTGGTAAAAATCACATTTTTAGCCAAAATTACTCATGCATGACGTTTGACCCCAAATGGGTCATGTCAAATGTAAAGGCTGGGGTAGTGGAGCTTGTGCCCAAGTTTGGTCATAATCGGTCAAATAATAAAGGAGCTAGAGCAAATTATGTTAAATGTTGACAGAAAGAAGAAGAAGAAGAAGAAGAAGAAGAAGAAGAAGAAGAAGAAGAAGAAGAAGAAGAAGAAGAAAGAAACTACTGAAACAGGAGTCTAGCCGCCGCTCGGCTAGACTAAGAAGAAGAAGAAAGAAATCGCCCAGAAACAGGAGTCTAGCCGCCGCTCGGCTAGACTAAGAAAGAGCGAAAGAAAGGGTGAAAGAAAGAAAGAGCGAAAGAAAGAGCAAACTAGATATATTGCATCCCTGTAAGGCTGCGAAGTCTAGCCGTGACCTTGAAATGACATCTGATGACCTTGAAATGACCTTCACCACGTTTTGCATCATATCCACATAGCATATACTAATTTTCATTCAAATTGAACAAACTTTGCAATTTGACCCCTTTTGACCTTTGGTTGACCTCTGGTGACCTTGAAATGACCTCCACAATATTTTGAATCATATCAAGATCACATATACTAATTTTCATTTAAATTGGACAAACTTTAGAATTTTACCCTTTTGACCCCCAAACAGACCCCTCCTCCATGTTTAAGCCAAGCCCGATTACAATCCTATATGCACATACTGCTAAAGCCCTTTTGGCATTATTCTGATGATCACAGCACTTAATATGCAGAAAATATTGAATTTTAAAGTGATTTTCAGTAATCAACCATGTTTGCCCCCTGTATGACCTTGAACTCAAAATCTGTGAGGACCCCATAGACACCAGCTTAAGTCAATGAATATGTATCAGTCCCATCTCCGTACCATATAATCTGTAGCAAAAGAAGCATTTTGAAGGTATTTGGTTATGTACCGGAAATACCCCCTTAATGACCTTTTGACCCCAAATCTGTGAGGGACCCCATAGGCCCCGGCTATAGCCAAGGTCAATGTGCAAATCTCAATACTGTACCATGTAATCTGTAGGAGAAGAAGCATTTTTGGTAAAAATCACATTGTTAGCCAAAATTACTCATGCGTGACGCTTGACCCCAAATGGGTCATGTCAAATGTAAAGGCTGGGGTAGTAGAGCTTGTGCGCAAGTTTGGTCATAATCGGTCAAATAATGAAGGAGCTAGAGCAAATTATATCAAATGTTGACAGAAAGAAGAAGAATAAGCTGTGGTCTAACCCACGAACACAGCCGTGTTGTTACCCCTAATGACCTCTGACCCCAAAATATATGAAAACGGCCATAGACATTGGCTAATGTCAATGCATGGGTGCATGTGGCACCACTTTGCTATGTTACTTGTGGCAGAAGGGGCATTTTGAAGGTTTTTCGTCTCAGACCGGAAGTGACCCCTTAATGACATTTGACCCTAAATAAAAAAAATACCACATATGAATTGGGTACCCACAATTCATGTGTGAACACACCGTTACTGTCCCATGTTTTTCTTAGCAAATAAAAAAATTGACGGTTTTTCGTTTTATACCGGAAGTGACCCCTTAATGACATTTGACCCCAAATAAAAAATACCACATATGAATTGGGTACCCACAATTCATGTGTGAACATACCGTTACTGTCCTATGTTTTTCTTAGCAAATAAAAAAATTGAAGGTTTTTCGTTTTATACCGGAAGTGACCCCTTAATGACCTTTGATCCCAAATCTGTGAGGACCCCATAGACACTGGGTAATATCAATGCATGTGTGCAAGTGGTGTCACTGTCCTACGTAATTTGTGGGAGAAGAAGCATTTTAAACGTATTTCGTATTATACCGGAAGTGGCCCCTTAATGACCTTTGACCCTAAATATAAAAATACCACATATACACAGGATAACTACAATTTATGTGTGAACATACCGTTACTGTCCTATGTTTGTCTTAGCAAATAAAAAAATTTGAAAGTTTTTCGTTTTATACCGGAAGTGACCCCTTAATGACCTTTGACCCAAAATCTGTGAGGACCCTATAGACACTGGATAATAACAATGCATGTGTGCAAGTGGTGTCACTGTCCTACGTAATCTGTGAGAGAAGAAGCATTTTTAGTTGAAATCACGTTTTTGACCCCTATGACCTCTGCGTGACCTTTGACCCCACGAGTTTCATATGACATGTAGGGGCATGGTCAATGATGGTTGTGACCAAGTAAGGTCAAAATCGGTGTAAGCATGTAAGTGCTAGAGCAAATGAAGTGGTCGGCAGAAAGAAGAAAGAAAGAACTAGATATATTGCATCCTTAGTAAGGCTGCGAAGTCTAGCCGTGACCTTGAAATGACATCTGATGACCTTGAAATGTCCTTCACCACATTTTGCATCATATCCACATAACATATACTAATTTTCATTCAAATTGAATAAACTTTGTAATTTGACCCTTTTGACCTTTAGTTGACCTCTGGTGACCTTGAAATGACCTCCAATATATTTTGAATCATATCAAGATCACATATACTAATTTTCATCTAAATTGAACAAATATTAGAATTTGACCCCTTTTGACCTTTGGTTAACCTCTGGTGACCTTGAAATGACCTCCAATATATTTTGAATCATATCAAGATCACATATACTAATTTTCATTTAAATTGGACAAACTTTAGAATTTTACCCCTTTTGACCCCAAAACAGACCCTCCTCCATGTTTAAGCCAAATCTGATTACAATCGTATATGAACATAATGCTAGAGCCCTTTTGGCATTATTCTGATGATCACAGCACGTAATATGCAGAAAATATTGAATTTTAAAGTGATTTTCAGTAATCAACCATTTTGTCCCCTGTTTGACCTTGAACTCAAAATCTGTGAGGACCCCATAGACACCAACTAATGTCAATGCATATGTGTCAGTCGCATCTCTGTACCATAGAATCTGTAGGAAAAGAAGCATTTTGAAGGTATTTGGTTATGTGCCGGAAATACCCCTTAATGACCTTTGACCCCAAATCTGTGAGGGACCCCATAGGCCCCGGCTATAGCCAAGGTCAATGTATAAATCTCATTACTGTACCATGTAATCTGTAGGAGAAGAAGCATTTTTGGTTTATATTACTTTTTTAGCCAAAATTACTCATGCATGACGTTTGACCCCAAATGGGTCATGTCAAATGTAAAGGCTGGGGTAGTGGAGCTTGTGCCCAAGTTTGGTCATAATCGGTCAAATAATAAAGGAGCTAGAGCAAATTATGTTAAATGTTGACAGAAGAAGAAGAAGAAGAAGAAGAAGAAAGAAATCGCCCAGAAACAGGAGTCTAGCCGCCGCTCGGCTAGACTAACTAGATATATTGCATCCTTAGTAAGGCTGCGAAGTCTAGCCGTGACCTTGAAATGACCTCTGATGACCTGGAAATGACCTTCACCACATATTTTGCATCATATCCACATAACGTATACTAATTTCCATGCAAATTGAACAAACTTTGCAATTTGACCCCTTTTGACCTTTGGTTGACCTCTGGTGACCTTGAAATGACATCCATTATATTTTGAAACATATCAAGATCACATACACTAATTTTCATTTAAATTGGACAAACTTTAGAACTTGACCCCTTTTGACCTTTGGTTGACCTCTGCTGACCTTGACATGACCTCCAATATATTTTGAATCATATCAAGATCACATATACTAAATTTCATTTCAATCGGACAAACTTTAGAATTTTACCCTTTTGACCCCAAAACAGACCCTCCTCCATGTTTAAGCCAAATCTGATTACAGTCGTATATGAACATAATGCTAGAGCCCTTTTGGCATTATTCGGATGATCACAGCACGTAATATGCAGAAAATATTGAATTTTAAAGTGATTTTCAGTAATCAACCATTTTTGTCCCCTGTATGACCTTGAACTCAAAATCTGTGAGGACCCCATAGACACCAACTAATGTCAATGCATATGTGTCAGTCGCATCTCTGTACCATAGAATCTGTAGGAAAAGAAGCATTTTGAAGGTATTTGGTTATGTACCGGAAATACCACCTTAATGACCTTTGACCCCAAATCTGTGAGGACCCCATAGGCCCCGGCTATAGCCAAGGTCAATGTATAAATCTCATTACTGTACCATGTAATCTGTAGGAGAAGAAGCATTTTTGGTAAAAATCACATTTTTAGCCAAAATTACTCATGCATGACGTTTGACCCCAAATGGGTCATGTCAAATGTAAAGGCTGGGGTAGTGGAGCTTGTGCCCAAGTTTGGTCATAATCGGTCAAATAATAAAGGAGCTAGAGCAAATTATGTTAAATGTTGACAGAAAGAAGAAGAAGAAGAAGAAGAAGAAGAAGAAGAAGAAGAAGAAGAAGAAGAAGAAGAAGAAGAAGAAGAAGAAGAAAGAAAAAGAAACTACTGGGAAACAGGAGTCTAGCCGCCGCTCGGCTAGACTAAGAAAGAAGAACTAGACTTAGCTGTGGTCTAAGACCACGAACACAGCCGTGTTTTGACGCCTTAATGACCTTTGACCTCAAAATATATAAAACGCCCATCGACATTGGCTAATGTCAATGTATGGGTGCAAGTGGCACCACTTTGCAATGTTATTTGTGGCAGAAAGGGGGCATTTTGAAGGTTTTTCGTCTTAGACCGGAAGTGACCCCTTAATGACCTTTGACCCCAAATGAAAAAATACCACATGTACAATAGGTAAACACAATTCACGTGTGAATATACCATCACCCTCCAATGTTTTTCTTAGCAAATACAAATTTTTGAAGGTTTTTCGTTTTATACCGGAAGTGACCCCTTAATGACCTTTGATTCCAAATTTGTGAGGACCCCATAGACACTGGATAATAACAATGCATGTGTGCAAGTGGCGTCACTGTCATACGTAATTTGTGGAAGAAGAAGCATTTTAAAGGAATTTCGTTTGATACCGGAAGTAGCCCCTTAATGACCTTTGACCCTAAATGAAAAAATACCACAAATGCACAGAGTAACTACAATTTATTTGTGAACATACCGTTACTGTCGTATGTTTTTCTTAGCAAATAAAAATTTTTGAAGGTTTTTCGTTTTATACCGGAAGTGACCCCTTAATGACCTTTGACCCCAAATCTGTGAGGACCCCATAGACACTGGCTAATAACAATGCATGTGTGCAAGTGGTGTCACTCTCCTACGTAATCTGTGAGAGAAGAAGCATTTTGAGATGAAATCACGTTTTTGACCCCTATGACCCTGTTTGACCTTTGACCCCACTAGTTTCATGTGACATGTAGGGGCATGGTCAATGATGGTTGTGACCAAGTTAGGTCAAAATCGGTGAAAGCATGTAAGTGCTAGAGCAAATGTAGTGGTCGGCAGAAAGAAGAAAGAAGAAGAAAGAAGAAGAAAGAACCTGTAAGAAAAAAGACACAGCCGTGACTAACGTCACGGCTGTGTAAAGAACCTGTAAGAAAAAAGACACAGCCGTGACTAACGTCACGGCTGTGTAACTAGACTAAGCTGTGGTCTAACCCACGAACACAGCCGTGTTGTTATCCCTAACGACCTTTGACCCCAAAATATATGAAAACGGCCATAGACATTGGCTAATGTCAATGCATGGGTGCATGTAGCACCACTTTGCTATGTTACTTGTGGCAGAAGGGCATTTTGAAGGTTTTTCGTCTCAGACCGGAAGTGACCCCTTAATGACATTTGACCCCATATAAAAAATACCACATATGAATTGGGTACCCACAATTCATGTGTGAACATACTCGTTACTGTCCTATGTTTTCTAAGCAAATAAAACATTTTGACGGTTTTTCGTTTTATACCGGAAGTGACCCCTTAATGACATTTGACCCCAAATAAAAAAATACCACATATGAATTGGGTACCCACAATTCATGTGTGAACATACCGTTACTGTCCTATGATTTTCTTAGCAAATAAAAAAAATTGAAGGTTTTTCGTTTTATACCGGAAGTGACCCCTTAATGACCTTTGACCCCAAATGAAAAAATACCACATGTACAATAGGTAAACACAATTCACGTGTGAATATACCATCACCCTCCAATGTTTTTCTTAGCAAATAAAAATTTTTGAAGGTTTTTCGTTTTATACCGGAAGTGACCCCTTAATGACCTTTGACCCCAAATCTGTGAGGACCCCATAGACACCGGGTAATAACAATGCATGTATGCAAGTGGTGTTACTGTTCTACGTAATTTGTGGGAGAAGAAGCATTTTAAAGGTATTTCGTTTTATACCGGAAGTGGCCCCTTAATGACCTTTGACCCTAAATTAAAAAATACCACATATACACAGGGTAACTACAATTTATGTGTGAACATACCGTTACTGTCCTATGTTTTTCTTAGCAAATAAAAAAAAATTTGAAGTTTTTTCGTTTTATACCGGAAGTGACCCCTTAATGACCTTTGACACCAAATCTGTGAGGACCCCATAGACACAAGATAATAACAATGCATGTGTGCAAGTGGTAACACTGTCCTACGTAATCTGTGAGAGAAGAAGCATTTTGAGTTGAAATCACGTTTTTGACCCCTATGACCCCTGCGTGACCTTTGACCCCACGAGTTTCATATGACATGTATGGGCATGGTCAATGATGGTTGTGACAAAGTTAGGTCAAAATCGGTGTAAGCATGTAAGTGCTAGAGCAAATGTAGTGGTCGGCAGAAAGAAGAAAGAAAGAAGAAAGAAGAAAGAACCTGTAAGAAAAAAGACACAGCCGTGACTAACGTCACGGCTGTGTAACTAGACTTAGCTGTGGTCTAAGACCACGAACACAGCCGTGTTTTGACGCCTTAATGACCTTTGACCTCAAAATATATAAAACGCCCATAGACATTGGCTAATGTCAATGTATGGGTGCCAGTGGCACCACTTTGCTATGTTATTTGTGGCAGATAGGGGAATTTTGAAGGTTTTTCGTCTCAGACCGGAAGTGACCCCTTAATGACCTTTGATCCCAAATGAAAAAATACCACATGTACAATAGGTAAACACAATTCACGTGAATATACCATCACCCTCCAATGTTTTTCTTAGCAAATAAAAAATTTTGAAGGTTTTTCGTTTTATACCGGAAGTGACCCCTTAATGACCTTTGATTCCAAATTTGTGAGGACCCCATAGACACTGGGTAATAACAATGCATGTGTGCAAGTGGCGTCACTGCCATACGTAATTTGTGGGAGAAGAAGCATTTTAAAGGAATTTCGTTTTATACCGGAACTAGCCCCTTAATGACCTTTGACCCTAAATTAAAAAATACCACATATGCACAGAGTAACTACAATTTATTTGTGAACATACCGTTACTGTCCTATGTTTTTCTTAGCAAATAAAAAATTTTGAAGGTTTTTTTTTCCTACGACGCCCGCCGTGATCTCCACTCTTTCCTTACACGCCGATCTTCCGGTCTCTGATTGTCTCAACCTCTTAACAATGCATGTGTGCAAGTGGTGTCACTCTCCTACGTAATCTGTGAGAGAAGAAGCATTTTGAGTTGAAATCACGTTTTTGACCCCTATGACCCCTGCTTGACCTTTGACCCCACGAGTTTCATATGACATGTAGGGGCATGGTCAATGATGGTTGTGACCAAGTTAGGTCAAAATCGGTACAAGCATGTAAGTGCTAGAGCAAATGTAGTGGTCGGCAGAAGAATAAAGAAAGAACTAGACTTAGCCTTGGTCTAAGACCACGAACACAGCCGTGTTGTAACCCCCAATGACCTTTGACCCCAAAATATATGAAAACCCCATAGACATTGGCTAATGTCAATGCATGGGTGCACGTGGCATCACTTTACTATGTTATTTGTGGCAGAAGGGGCATTTTGAAGGTTTTTCGTTTCAGGCCGGAAGTGACCCCTTAATGACCTTTGACCCGAAATAGAAAAATACCACATATGAATTGGGTAACCACAATTCATGTGTGAACATACCGTTACTGTCCTATGTTTTTCTTAGCAAATAAAAAATTGTGAAGGTTTTTCGTTTTATACCGGAAGTGACCCCTTAATGACCTTTGACCCCAAATATGTGAGGACCCCATAGACACTGGGTAATAACAATGCATATGTGCAAGTGGTGTCACTGTCCTACGTAATTTGTGGGAGAAGAAGCATTTTAAAAGTATTTCGTTTTATACCGGAAGTGGCCCCTTAATGACCTTTGACCCTAAATAAAAAAATACCACATATACACAGGGTAACTACAATTTATGTGTGAACATACCGTTACTGTCATATGTTTTTCTTAGCAAATACAATTTTTGACGGTTTTTCGTTTTATACCGGAAGTGACCCCTTAATGACATTTGACCCCAAATCTATGAGGACCCCATAGACACTGGATAATAACAATGCATGTGTGCAAGTGGTGTCACTGTCCTACGTAATCTGTGAGAGAAGAAGCATTTTGAGTTGAAATCACGTTTTTGACCCCTATGACCCCTGCGTGACCTTTGACCCCACGAGTTTCATATGACATGTAGGGGCATGGTCAATGATGGTTGTGACCAAGTTAGGTCAAAATCGGTGTAAGCATGTAAGTGCTAGAGCAAATGTAGTGGTCGGCAGAAGAAGAAGAAAGAAAGAAGAAAGAACCTGTAAGAAAAAAGACACAGCCGTGACTAACGTCACGGCTGTGTAAGAAAGAACCTGTAAGAAAAAAGACACAGCCGTGACTAACGTCACGGCTGTGTAAGAAGAAGAAGAACTAGTGGCAAATGGTGGTCATAGACCACAAACCTAGCTGGGGCGTGTTGGTGTTCTGGAGGTATCTGACCCCTGCAAAATAATCCAAAAATGTTTCCCTGGTCATGAGGTTTGTTGTCACCAAGTTTGAGTCCCGTACTCCTTACAGATGTCCAGAAAATGCAAGTTTAATATTTGACCCGAGATGACCTTTGACATGACCCTTGTAAAATGATCCAAAAATGTTCCCCTGGTCATCAAGTTTGTTGTCACCGAGTTTGAGCCCCGTACCCCTTACAGATGTCCAGAAAATTCATTTCTAAGATTTGACCTCTACATGACATTTGCCCTGACCCCTGTAAAATGTTCCACTGGTCATGAGATTTGTTGTCATTGAGTTTGAGCCCCATACCCCTTACAGATATCCAGAAAATGAAATTATAAGATTTGACCCCTGTTAACCTTTGACCTGACCCCCGCAAAGTGTTCCAAAATGTTCTCCTGATCTTTAAGTTTGTTGTCACTAATATAAGTTTGAGCTCCGTACCCCTTACAGATATCCAGGAAATGCATTTCTAAAATTTGACCTCTGCATGACCTTTGACCTGACCCATGCAAAATGTTCCCCTGGTCATGAGATTTGTTGTCACCGAGTTTGAGCCCCATACCCCTTACAGATAGCCAGATAATGCATTTGTAAGATATTACCCCTTTAATGACCTTTGACCCTAATTCTGTATGCAAGATATAGGCGTGTGGTATAGCCGATGCATATATGCAAATGACGTCATTGTACTATATAATATGTGACAGAAGAAACATTTTGAAGGTATTTGGTTAAATACCAGAAATGCCCCCTTAATGACCTTTGACCCCCATTCTGTTTAGACCCTGTGGGCACTGGATATAGCCGATACATATGTGCAAGTTACGTAACTGTAGGGTGTAACATGTAGGAGGAGAAGCATTTTGAAATTTATTGCCAGAAAGAAGAAAGAAGAAGAAAGAACGGACAGAAAAACAGGACCTAGCTCGGGGGGTTGTAAACCCCCCAGCTAGGTAAGAAGAAGAAGAAGAAGAAGAAAGAAACTACTGGGATTCAAGAGTCTAGCCGCCGCTCGGCTAGACTAAAGAAAGAGCGAAAGAGCGAAAGAAAGAAAGAGCGAAAGAAAGAGCGAAAGAAAGAAAGAAAGAAAGAAAGAAAGAAAGAAAGAAAGAAAGAAAGAAAGAAAGAAAGAAAGAAAGAAAGAAAGAAAGAAAGAAAGAAAGAAAGAAAGAAAGAAAGAAAGAAAGAAAGAAAGAAACGTATAAATACATAAATGAAACGTATTAAAATAAGCTCAATCAAGCAGCAGTTAGTTAACAATGATCAATTTATTAACTAAATGTTGTAAATAAAAAAGGTTTGGACCACTCTGAAGTAATTAAAAATAAGTAAATAATTAAGAACTTGCATTGCAATTATAGTTTGTTAAAAAAATAGCTTGCCCACCCCTTACACATGCCAACCACCCTTGGTAAATGGCCAATTATTTAAAACTTGAAAATATCTGTGCCAAAATTCTTTGCCGCCCCCCCCCCCCCGGCCTGCCGAAAAATCTTGCCCCCCCTAATTAACCACCGCCCGAGCGGCCTGGGCAAAAAATGGGGGTCAACAATAATAATTTTGGGCAAAAATATTTCCGTTGGTATATTTTAATAAAATGGTGGTGCCCCTAACCTGTTAGAACAGGTTAGGGGCACCACCATTTGTGTCCTTGCCCCAGGCTCCACAACCCCTAGGGTCAACACGAATATGTCAGTGACCGGAGTCATTTTTATGAAACTATTTATGACCCCATTATCTCGGGCTGAATTTTTTTTATGACCACCACCCCTCCCTCCCTTCCACCCACACAAATTCAATCCATTGTCGAAACTAAGGCTGAAAAACTGATTGAAGAAAGAATGTATGCGAAGCGCACAGAATTTGTTGTGTATTATATAAGATTATGCACATAGCCGCGCAAAATTTTTTTGAGTCAACAGCCCTTAATGATTTTATAACACCCTATTGTGTAAAACAATTTATAATCCCCCTATTTTGGCAACAAAATTCTATGATTTTAAGGCTGTTGTGTAAAACAATTTATGATCCCCCTATTTTGGCAACAAAATTCTATGACCCCCTTTCGCCCTATAGAAACCAATGGTAAAGAGAAAAATTGGGCGACTTTTCGATTATTTTACCCGCGATTCGGGCTGAAATCTTTTGGCAACCGTGAAATTTAGGAGACTACATACATCGCTAGCGTCCTTTACAACCATCTACTGTTGTCGAAAAATGTCAAAATTGGACGGTTTCATGATTTTTTTCATTGTTTTTTTATTTCACATGATCAATAGTCATATCGCCTTGCTAAAAAATTGAAAATATTTTTTTAGACCAATCAAACCAGTATACTAGAGTATGTACCCTTAATACATGTATCATTATAAGTCGCGGAAGTCAGTAATCGTATTTATATAGGTCTGGCACTACTCCAGTAGGGATATTATGACGTATGTTTTTGCCCTGGGGCAGGAATAATAGACAAAGGGATAGGCATCCCAGTCTGCTGCCCTCTTTCGAAATATGTATCCTAGGTCTCACAATAGGCGGATTAGCGGCCATTTTGTCTTCGACATCACGTGTCCTTATATTTTAGTACACAAATATATAAGTTAACAGGTTTACTATTTTAAAATTATATTTTGAGTATACAATATATTCTGTGAGTAAATAGATCAAATGACGATGATTGTTTAGGTATTATATGCTTGATAGAATTAAACTGTTTGACCAGCTAGTATTCTCCTCCGCCGTCAGTGTGATTCCAGTCACTCCACGTACCGTGTTGCGAAGGTGGAGGAGTCTAAAGCTGTATTGACGAACACGCATGCGTTAAAATATGTAGCCTAGGTCGAACAATAGCGTGACGTAGTTTCCGGCATTGTTCCTATGCACTTTCACCCTCCTGCCTGGGGATAAGCCCAGAGCAATTTTGATTAAATTTTAATCAATAATTGTCTTGTTTGTAGTTTAGTTAGTTCCTGACATCTGGAAGCGTTCCTGCATGATCCCCATTCCAAAGAAATCTGTCATCTCTTGTATGAATGATCTTAGACCTGTCGCGTTAACATCATTTCCGATGAAAGTCTGTGAAAGATTATTCAAGAAAACATTGTTCGACTATGTTCAAGACTAAATTGATCCTCTGCAGTTTGTCTACAGAAGTAATCGTTGTTGTTCTGATGCTATTTTGTTCATAGGGCCTGCACTTTGGCTCGTTTTTTGCAGGTTTACATGGTCCAATAATCACAAGATGACTGACATGTGGTAACAAAGGAAGCAGTCACTGCAATTTGATTATGTCCCATATGATTGGCCATTCGAGACACCCCTGTGAATATACTATAGCGGCCTTTTCAAAATATAATACCTGTTTGCTTGACTGCATTGACAATACCCGGGAACAATACACACAGTATATGCATTGGACAAACTTTTTACAATAAGCATGATAAGTGATGATGTGACCTCCAGATTTATACATCGTTCGTCTCGCACACTGACGACATTTGATTGAATGGACTGCGCCGTGATTACGGTGAAGGACACCGGTTCAAATCCTTTGTTTGGAGCAAATCGATAAAAGCATGCAGGGCCTCTATACCCTATACCCATGTACAGTTTAGTCGTGTTCACACAGTCGGACTTAAATCACTTATTACCGGTCTTAAATTACGTCGGTAATAGTATCGGATATAAGTGGCAGTGTGAATTAGCGTCGGATATAACTATATCCGACGTAATATAACTATATCCGACGTAATGTGCTTTAAATCCGACAATTTGTTCACACAGTCGGACTTAAATTACGTCGGTAATAGTATCGGATATAAGTGGCAGTGTGAATGAGCGTCGGATAAAAGAAAATTACTATATCCGACGTAATGTGCTTTAAATCCGAAAATTTAAGGCTGAAGATGACCAGGGTTAAGAGCTGTTAAGACCGATTGAAACGTTACGTCCGGTAATATTAATTACGTGTGGACATGCAGCACTATTGGGCTGTCGGATATAACTGTGAGTATATCACTCGCGCAAAATTTTAAGCAGAGTCATAGGCGTAGATCCCGGGGGGATGGGGGGGGGAGAGATTATCCCCCAATATTTTGCCAGGGGGGATGGTCCATACAACCACCCACCCCCATGCTGACGCCTGATAATGGGTTTCTGACCAAATTAACCTTATATTTGCCCATGTTTTGCCCCAAAAGTGCAAATTTTCGCGCGCTTTACACCATTATTTCATCAGTTTAGCTTCAAAATAACAAACATTTTCGCGCGCTTCGCGCACAATTGAACCAAAAAAATTTACTCTGTCGCCAAAAGGTGCTGGATTGACTATACTTGATTTTTTTTCAACTCCACCCCCCCATGTCAAAAAGAAATCTACGCCACTGAGCAGAGTAATTTACTGCGTGATGTCATCATGGCTGCAGCTGCAAATATTACGGAAAGTATTTCTGGGATAAAAAAAAAGCTTTCGGAGGAGATAGCCACGCTATTACATGACAAGGGGGATTCCCCATACGGTCGGGGGAGCAGATACATGCTAAGATAAAGGCACTGAAAACTCTCCATCGCACCCTCCATGATCGGGTGAAAAGTTCAGGCGCAGGAGCAATTGACCATCCTTATTGGGATGACCTACACGAGTTTTTAGGGGAGGGGTAGCAAATGTAAACCCTCCAGAGGGCTCAGGGGGGGCAGTATGGCCCTGGAAGTAGACGGAGATGACATTTATTAAGCCATAAGCATGATAACAGAAAGGCATGTAATTGGATTTTATATGATGATTGGGGGTCCCAAATTTACGGAAAGAAAAATAGGGGGTGTCATAAAATATTTTTGATGACCAAAATGTAGGGAGTCACAACACAACATGACTACAGATAGTGTGTTTATTTTATTCCAAAAGACTGATGCCTGTTTGGGGGGTGCAAACGGGGGGGTCATAAAATCTTTGCTGACGAAATAGGGAGGTCGCAATTTTATTGAAGCCGACTTTTTGTAAATTGGGACCCCCCAGAAAAAAATAGCATGATGATGGGAGTCATTGTTATTTTTTATGTCCACCATGTAGGGCCTACATGTATAAACTGCGATATAGAGCTAAGTCTACTGTAAAATGTGACTACTTTGTCAAACTAAAATAATAATAATAATAATAACAATAATAATAATAATAATAATAATAATAATAATAATAATAATAATAATAATAATAATAATAATAATAATAGAACCTATTGGTCTGAATTTTGGAACTTATGAATTTGCATTTTTCTTACATGACATACCTACCGCATTGTTTGTAATTTTTCTAAAGAGGGGCGTTTAGTATTGAAAGTGAATTTTCAGTGAAAAAATTTAAAATCGGGTTAAATTTTCTGATGATGGTCATGTAGAAAGGAGGGATTTATGACCGGAAATAGGCTTATCGGACATAACACGTCGGACATACGCTGGCGAAGTTACGCAATTTATCGGATTAATTACCATAGCAATAGGTGAAAACAATTTTGAACATATAGATTGAATACAATACTGGTCTTTTCAAAGATACTAATCTTACAGGTGCAAGTAATCAGCACGATTCACCTATTGCTATGGTAGTTAATCCGATTATTACGTAACTTCGACAGCGTATAGCGATATTGCCGACAAATGTGGACGCGCTAAGGGATTAGCTGAAATATTTAATTCGATCGGACATAAGCCTAGATAAAATTATACCGGTAAAAAGTGCATGTGTGAACACAGCTTTTATCCCTTACATAACCTATGTCTTGAATACGCTGGCAAAGTTATGTAATAATCGGATTAATACTATATAGCAGTAGGTAAAAACAAGTTTTGAATAATCCGCGCTACAAAGTCCCATTCAGTGATCCCAGCGAAAGTGGAAAAAAAAATCAAATTGTTACGTGTATAAATTTTTTAATGAAAAAAAAAAAAAAAAAAAACAAAACAGGAAAACGACAGTATTGACGAAGTTGAAGCCCCATTCAAATACATGTAGCTAATTTATATACTGTCAGTACCGGTATATAAATTACAGACTCACGTAAATGCATTATTTTTTTGTCTTAGACACACGGCTTTCGGCTGAACCACTACACTAGCAAGCTATGTACGTTAGCACATCTATGACAATGACGAAAGGTACAAAATCAGCCATAGGCCTTTTATGACCTTTGACATTCTTTTGTGGCGAGTGACATGGTCTTTCAATTCACGCCGAGTGTCCTTGACAGGTTCGACTATGCTTCAGTGGTCATGAAAGAATTCAAAAGATAACCTCTGCCCCAATAATCCCAGGCAATTATCTGAAACTGCTCCTCGGATCATAAGAACTCAGTCCTCAAATGATAGTCATAATAATGTCCAAAATATAAAAATTACTGACTATCATTGAAGACTGAGTTCCGCAGTCTAGTATCCAAAATCTGAATTTTGATGATTTTTACGATCGTCGGGATGAAAAAAAAATCAAAAAATCACTGAATGGGCCTTTAGTTCCCTACTCTCCTTACCCTGGCAATATAAATCAAAGGAAAATAAAGAAAAAATAAATAAAACAAGAAAAGAAAAAAAAAGACAAAGAAAATTAACCAAATTAAGGGATCTAAAATGAGCGTTTATTGCGTTTCGACAGTATTTTTTGTGGGACATGAGAGCACCTCAGACCTATAGAATTGCATTCTGAATACGAAGCATGTGTTTCTGATATCAAATAATTTTCATTTTTTGAAAATCACAATATAATACGGTACAAATTTTATGACAAATTAAAAAAAATTTGATATTTTTCAAATTTTCGATATATAACAGTACTCGAAGTAAATTATATAAATCTAATGATATATTCTTAAAGTGTATGTAGCAGGATGGAAAAGCCGACAGTCAATTGAAAATTTTGACCTTTCATATTGAAGATATGGATTTTTTCCCAAAAAGACCTAATTTTTTTGGTGTTTTGGGAAAAAAAATCCATATCTTCAATACGAGAGGTCAAAATTTTCAATTGATCGTCGGCTTTTCATCCCACCTACATACACTTTAAGTATAAATCATCAGATTTATGAAGTTTACTTCAAGTACTGTTAAATATCAAAAATATCAATTTTAATGATTTGCCATAAAATGTGTATTAAATTGCGAATTTCAAAAATCAAAATTATTGATATCAGAATGACATTCTTCGTATGCGAAATGCATTCGATATCTGATGTGCTCTGATGTCCCAAAATAAATACTGTCCAAACGTTCATACCCCAGCCCTTACGGGATCTGGAATGAGCGTTTTGAGCGTTTCGATAGTATTTTTTGTGGGACATCAGAGCACATCAGACATATCGAATTGCATTCTGAATACGAAGAATGTCTTTCTGATATCAAATAAATTTCATTGTTTGGAATTCACGATATAATACAAATTTTATGACAAATTATTAAAATTTGATATTTTTCACATTTTTGATATATAACAGTCCTCGAAGTAAATATCATAAATCTAATGACATATTCTTAAACAGTCCCTGGCATACCATACATGTATAGGACTATGTATAATAGTACATTAGTCTGCTTTATCTGTTTTGTGCTGTTTAAGCAAATTTAAACATAATTTCCATAAAATGTAAGCTTTTACTGTCAGATATGTCCCCTTTTAATTTTGAGCAGAACAAGTGAGGTAAAGCAAAGAAAATTGGAATTTACTACTACTAGCGCCAATGAATGTTATACGATTGTAAAGCGGTACGATCCTCTGGGTGTGTGTGTGGGGGGGTGCGTGTGCGTATGTGTGTCCTGCACGCGAATTTTTCTGCAACTATAACGGGACGCAATACGATACCGGTATGTTATAAGAATCAAACTTACAAGAAAGATGGCTCTTGTCAAATCCTACAATTCTGTCAGAGAAAATATGCATATTTGCATTAAATGTTTTATTAATTGACATAATTGATTAATTAATAAATATTTTATTTAATGATTTACCATAATTCCAAACATGTCAAACAATATGTCAAATTAAAGCTAATGAAATGCTTTATAAATTGGTAAGAGCACATTTTGCAGAATAGTAGTATTTTAGTTACATGATTCCAAACATTCTACTCCAATTTTTTGCTACACACGCATAGGAGCTGTACTTTTAGAATCCGCGCCTAATCAATAATAAACCTTGCCTCCGACTATGCGGTTCCTATGCAAATGTTGACTAGTAAATTAATATAGGCGACCAGGTCCTTGAGTGTGATGGTTTTGTAGCAGATGACAGTGCTCATTCAAGCCTGTCAAGGTCAGTTAGTAGCCACTTGCTGAATGGATGGCCATTATCAGCTATCAAAGAGATGCCTTGTGCAGCTGCCAATCACAGTAGAGGTTTGATAACATTTTGTTAAAACCCAAATGTGATATAAGGACAAAGCTGTGCATGTTGGTACTTAATTGTTTGGATTCTTATGTTGAAATTCCCTTGTATTAGTATTTTTATGTGTAGTGTATATTGTTCATAAATTATATAGCTTTTAAATTTTGGGCATTTTTGCTCTGTTGCACTGTACCATTATGGAATTTGAGCAAATCAATTACCGACACAAGCAGGTATACAGTGTATTATTTTATTTTTATTTCGTATCTCAGGAGCACAGCTCACTTGGTAAGGCGTCAGAATTTGGTACACGAGCGCTTCGAACTTTAAATCGGAAGGTGGTGAGTTCGAGCCTCATCACGGTCACATTAATTTTATAAACCAAATATTGTTCGAACTTTTCATAATTATTTGTTTTTCTTTTATTGTTTCTTTTTCTTTTTCTTTTTTCTTTTTCTTGTTTTATTTAATTTTTTCTTTATTTTTCTTTGATTCATATTGCCAGGGTAAGGAGTGGATGGGAACTAACTGCCCATTCAGTGATTTTTTCATCTGGACGATCGTAAAAATCATCAAAATTCAGATTTTGTCTAGCTGCGGAACTCAGTCTTCAATGATATAGTCAGTAATAATCTTTTGATCATTATATGACTATCATCATCCGAAGAGCAGTTTCAGACAATTGCTTGGGATTGTTGGGGCAGAGGTTATCTTTTGAATTCTTTCATGACCGCTGAAGCAGAGTCAAACCTGTTAAGGACACTCAGCGTGAATTGAACTGATTGAATTTAAATACTGACAGTATATATAAATTAGCTACATGTAGGCCTATTTGAATGGGGCTTCAACTTCGTCGATACTGCCGTTTTCTTGGGTTTTTGCCATTTTTTCATTAAAAAATTTATAAAAGTAACAATTTGATTTTTTTTTTCACTTTCGCTGGGATGGGGCTTTGCAACGCGATATATTCAAAACTTGTATTCACCTACTGTTATAGCATTAATCCGATTATTACACAACTTCGCCAGCGTATTCAAGACATCCAATGCAAATAATCACCTAGATTATGACGTTCATACCGTAAATATGGCGGAGTACTCAAATTCATTCAACAAAAGCATGATTACAAGCTATTGCAATCTACCGCGACAGCTCGTCTCACACACATAACAAATGCACTATAGGATCAAATAGGTTGACGACAACGTTTGATTGAATGCACTGCATTGCGCCATGATTACGGTGAAGGACACCGGTTCAAATCCTTTGTATGGAGCTAATCAATAATTTCACGCACATCCTCTATTATTGCCCAATTATTGCCCGGGATGATTGCACACTGTAAAAGAGCTATTGTTATAATGTTTGATGAAATCGTGTTTAACTATTTGCTTAAGAAAGGCACAATACAGATAAAGCAGACAGATTTACTACATGTGGGACATGTATACATATAGGGAATGTGTTCGAGTATTACCTAATTATAATAGGGGCGTATCCAAAAATGAATTCACACCCCTTTCAAATGTCGAGCCAAAGTGCAGGCCCTATGCTTGTTGGAGAAAATGTATCATCATTGCAAAGGTACTGCTAGGTTTGGCAACACCGTCAGGACAATGTTCTTTGACTTTTCGTCCGCTTTTAATACCATTCAACCGCACTTGCTGATTAAAAAATTAATGGACAGTAGTAGCGTACCTGGTTCTTTCATGGCCTGGATTTTAAATTACTTAACCAATCGCTCTCAATATGTCAGACTTACGTCCAACGGTACATTGTCTCAAATGCTTACATCTACTACTGGTGCCACCAGGGTTCATTTTAGCACCATTCTTATTGTCTATTTACACATCCGATATTGAATGTCCGGCATGTCCTGTTATTAAATTTGCGGACGATAGTGCCATGATTGGGCTAATTGCCAATGATGATGATACAGCTTGTTTGGTTTGACAACTACTGTGATGCCAACTACTTAGAGCTAAATGTCCGAAATAAAGGAAATGGTTATTGACTTTAGAACCTCTAAAAGTCGTTCTCCGGGTCCCGTTGTCTTAAAGAGAGGTAACGTAGAGCGTGTGTCATCATATAAGGCAATAGAAACAAATTAGCTCGATCTATCGATCCAACATCGATGCTTGGTCGATCCTTATTATTTATGAAATCAATTAATTTACTATTGTTAATTGTGATAAAATAGTAATTTGTGTCTGTAGTGATATTAACTAATATAAATTTAGCGTTAATTCTTACGAATTAGTTGATAGTTCATTAATAACAAGCATCGAAGCAGCATCGGCGGTCGATCTAAAGATCGAACACATTTTTTCTGGTGCCTAAGTACCTTGGCATCATGATAGATGACAAACTGAACTGGCATATACATGTTGATCATATGGTTTAAAAAAACTCAACTCTCGCATGTATTGTTTCAGGAAACTTGAAATTTTTTCATGTCAATTCTCGTATCCTCGCTCTGTTTTATGATTCAGTTGTTGCAAGTGTTTGGCGTAATTGTTTACTTTGTTAGGGAGGGAATATTGCCATAGGGGACAGGCAGAGGGTGGAAAGGGTAATAAAAGAAACAAGTAGAATCATAGGCTCACCACGACAGGATTTCGAGACAGTGTACACTGATTTTTTGTTGAAGAAGCTCACCGATATGATGGAGGGTCCCCAACATCCACTCTCCCGTCGCTTGTCATATCATCATAACTCAAAAGCTGGTCATATACAACTGCCGCGTACAAATACAACCAGGTACCTGAACTCATTTGTCCCTCAAGCTATTTTTTATCGTAACTCCAAGAACCGTCGTTAATTTATGTTTTCATGCCATTTCTAAGGAGTGCCTTTGAAGTTCATTTTGCTTATAATACCCGTTGTTGTTTTTTTCGTTGTTTTTTTTTTGGGGGGGGGGGTTGTATTATGGTTGTTCTCTATTGTAGTTTATTTATGATATCTTGTACATGTAATTTCCAGAAATGGATTAATAAAGTTTAATTTGACTTGACTTGACTTGACTTGAATTTTGCCTATGGACCACGACTTGGCAATAAAATAATATTAATCAATCAATTCATTAGCACATCAATCTCATAGACCGTATGCAACTTATGGTCTTTGCAGTAATCTTGTCTTAAATGGACGTACTAATCCCATCAGTGGATTATCGTGAAGTACATCGATCGATATTGTAAAATACACGAGTGACACGAGTGAACATAGGCTATACATGTAAGAGATAGTGTAATTTGACATTTCTGAAACGGTCGCCGCACAGTGTCATCGCCCCGATATCTTCATGGCAGAAATCGCCATGGTAAGTTGAATCCACAGCCACGAATGGCCATTTTGTTCCACCTTTGAGACGCATAATGAGCCGAGGGACATGACTAAGGCTACTGACAATAGCCTGGTAATTGACCTCTCTGTGTGTGAGTGAACATGTATACACCATCGAGGTCAATGGTCATCGACTTTTATACTGCCTCCACGGAACACACCGACATCGCCTGGCTAATAATTACTTGGTATTGATTGATTGATATTTTATTTTTATTGCCAATTCGTGGCCCGTAGGCCAAATTACATACAATAAATTACAATAAATACCAAAAATACACATAAGAACAATTAGTATTAAATATTTAGGCAGGCATTGCACAAGATATAAAACACACAAAAATATACAATATGAATTAACATTTAGAAAATTGATTATAAGAGATACTAAAATAAATACCCGGGATCGATACACGTGAATGTGCTATGCACGATTTGATATTCAGACGATAAATCTAAAGAATCCAGATTTGGTTCCTTGCTCTTAAATATATATGTTCAACGGATATCATAGTCGTTAGCCGATCATAGTCGACTATCATAGTCGTTAGCTAGCTTCTTGAGAAAGAAGCGTGCGTCTTGAACTCAAAAATTGACAAAAATATTCTGATTTTATATGTGCCGAATTATAGCGCAGCGCGTAGGCTAGCTGCACTCACTCCCGCACAGTGTAATCACCCCGATATCTTTATGGCAGAAATAGCCATGGTAGGTTGAATCCACAGCCACGCATGGCCATTTTGTTCCGACCTTTGATACGCATAATGAGCCGAGGGATATGACTAAGGCTACTGACATGTATACGCCATTGAGGTCAATGGTCATCGACTTTTATACTGCCTCCACGGGAGTGAGTGCAGCTAGCCTACGCGCTGCGCTATAATTCGGCAATGTCGTAAAATATTGTTCACAGTTGCTCCATTTCGCAGAAGTTTGCTACATTGCTCGCTCCAGTAAAATCAGGTCATTTATATGGGAACTCAATCCCCTTTCCCTTGGAGTTCATAACATTAACAAAACTTCGTTTCGCAAGATCAATTTATGTACGTCAAAAAGTATATACCAAGCTTGACATTTGGAACAGAAAATTATTTTAATCGAATTCAATCAGTAAATTTCAGCTGCATGTCGCATGTTTTTTACCCGAACCAAATTAGATTTTCCAATAATACATAAAAGGCAATTATGTAATCATTGAGGAAATGTAGAAACTACGTATTTTTGTTCATAATTTACGGCTCGCTATGGATTTTCGCGTTCACTTCGACTTCCAAAGGCTTTAATGGCAAAGTGGTTTTGACTACATAATCCTCTATAATCCTCTAGACGTTCCAGTCTGTGCCTTGATACCAGAAAGACTGCAAAGAGGCGTTCACTGCTAACGCCATACGGGTTACGTATTACGATATTATGCGGTAAACCGTCTTAGTGCTGTTCACATCCAAACTAGTCTCCTACACAGCCAGTTTGTGTCGGTCCTAAACGCTCGTCGTTCCTAGTATGTCCGTGATAGCCTCATACAGTCTGACCGGAGACTATATCTAAACGCAATTGCAATAAGCTCATGGTGGCGCTATGCTGAGACAATATATCTAAAGATATAGGAAGCACCCATTGATTTACCTTGGGTGCATCATCTTCTCTCATCGAACACACTTTCCACGGTATTGATATGCAAATACAACTGACTGTATCTATTGCTCTAAGCATTCAGTCCAGATTAGCGATGTTTGAGTTTTGCGGGCTCATTTGGAAAATGAGTAGGCCTATAGTTCAAACATGTATGCTATTTGTCTAAATAAACTAAGCAGAGTTTGGTGTTGGATGCCTTGGAAGTCGCCATGGTGTATATTATTCGAACAACAAGAAACACCAATTGTGTGTAACTTATACATGGAACATTTAGAGCAAATAGCCATTAGAACAGCACCCCACCCCCCGGTGTGGTGGTATCGCTACGTCGACGACACGCACACGAAACTCAAGAAGGAGTACGCGGAGGAATTTACAGACCATCTTAACTCATTAGACCCAGACATCAAATTCACAACTGAAGGAGAGGAGGGTAGATCATTAGCGTTCCTGGACACTTCCACTGTGATCCAAGCTGACGGCAGCTTAGAAATAAAAATCTACCGCAAGCCAACCCACACAGATCAATATCTGCATTTCTCCTCTAACCACCCTTTAGAACATAAATTTGGGGTAATCCAGACCTTGTTTCACCGTGCGGAGTCTGTGATCACTAAACCCCAAGCTGTGGTAGAAGAAAAACAGCACATAACGCAAGCTCTCACTAAGTGCGGCTACCCCGAATGGGCGTTCAACAAAATCAACAAACCCAAGAGCGCGAAATCCAACCACAACAGGGACAGTACTGTTACATCTAAAGGACAGGTGGTGTTACCTTACATCAAAGGAATTTCGGAAGCACTTCGCAGAAACTTCCAGAAAGTTGGTATAAGAGTGACATTTAAACCTACAAGAACATTGCGCCAATTTTTAGTGGCGCCAAAGGACAAAACCGATAAAAAGGACGTCATTGGTCCGGTGTATATGATTCCATGCCAGGGGCAGACCACAAGAGGAACCTGCCAAGAATCATACATCGGTGAGACGGAACGTTCTCTTAAAACCAGATTTTTAGAACACAGACGTCCAAGCACCACTTCGTCCGAGGTTTCCAACCACATCCATATTGAGTCACCGGGCCACCACGTTGACTTGGACAAAGTCCAAATTTTGGATAGGGAGTCCCGCTGGTTCGAGAGGGGAGTTAAGGAAGCCATACACATCAGGGCCAACCAACCATCTCTGAACAAGGACGGAGGGCGCTACAAGCTGCCAAAGGTCTATGACCCGATCATTACGTCACACTTCAAGTGTGCTCGATCGGGTCAGTCCGCTGAAGAAAGCTGTAGTATCAACAGCTGAAAATTTCGGAGGTAAATATTTTGTATTGTGATCAAGAGTTAAATCTTTCTATATAAGAAACAAACCCCATTATCATATATATATAAATAGTACCCTGTTTACTTATTAAAGCAAAATGAAAATAGATAATTTAACATGCCTAGTTCGATTACTACCCAGCAAACACAATTATATTACAGAAAACGGGAGATGTCGGGTTAAAGGGTATGTGAGGGTCAAGGGTATAAAAGGTTTTAATAACATTCAAAAAATATTCTGTTCAAAACTTGCTGCAAAACATTCTAACATAATAAACTTAAGTACACACAATGTTTGGCAAATGATATTTTACTGTAGCATTTCGAATTTTGGTTTAAAACGTTGTATTATTTGTTTCAGTATAACACGTTTTTAAAAAGAGTTTCCATGATTTAATGATCAAAATGTTTTAACTAAAACCAAAAATATATGCATTATAATGTTTTAAAAAGATTTTGGTGTTTGCTGAATAGTATCCATAAGCAAGACACTTTGACAGCTGAATTAAAGCTTTAACTTCAACACTACACTATTTTTCGCTCACCTGGAACGTTTTCACTACTCCGATTAGCGTCTTCAGCAGATGGTGATGCTGTGATTATATCTTGTCTACAATCGGGATATTCCTCACTGATGACGTCATATGATTGACAGAATGACGTCATAGGATGTTACGATCTACCACTTCGTATTAATATCCACTCGTATACTTTGACAGCTGTTTAATGCAACGAAATAGCACTGGCGAAAAAAGGCTTTGCACGAATCCTCTGTCCAAAACAGACAATTCATACCGCATTATGTCGTAAGACGACACGATCTTGCCTAAAACGCCTCTTCGCAAGATGATTTTTGAACGGCATTATCCACACCCAAATGAATAGGCAATCTGCCCGTTTGAATTCGCGTTGAAAAAAAAATCGAAATTTATTCACTTCTTTACTCACTGATTCACTCACTTCTATACTAGGTCAAATTGTAACCCCCAAAATGGATTTTATTACATGTCGGACTCTACTTGTTCTATTTGGATACGTTGATTTGCTTCATAACACGACAAGCATAACATTTTTCTGCATTTTGTAATGCGTTTTTTGTCATTTTGTCATTTTTTGCTACCAACCGCAATGTAACCGCCTTACGGGAATTCTACGGCTGACCAATTCACAATGAATTTCACCCTCTAGAGGGCATACTAACTAGTTTCCGACTAATTTACCATGCGGTTGGCGTTCCCATATCGCGTTTCACGTACATTTCGCAATCTCTCTATTTTATTTCGTAAACTCTCTATTAAATGGGACGGACAATACGATACAGGGTGGTCCAAAAACAACTGAACCCAATTTCAAAGTTTCCTATCTCAAAATTGAAAAGCCTGTTTCAAATTGTGGTTGCGCATTCTTAATGACCATCTTTCTAAGAGTATTCGGTGGAAAAGATGATTGAAAAAGAATTTAAATTACAAATGAGGCGGGCAGTTTTATGTCAAAGGGTTAAAATTGAGTTTGTGCACGAGTAAACCTATGGATGCTGCGTCAAAGCACATTATACAACGATTTTTTCCCCGATTGTAGGTAGGCATGTTACAATTTTCAGATGGAATTCCGGAACGGGATGCAAAATACCTATAAATTTACGTGGCTTGTTAACTTAAAAAACATGCGGCTAACATCATACACATAGTCTTAGTGGTGGTGTAGTGTTATGACGCTAAATTGGAGAATTAGTCCAAGGGAAAAGCAGAGTGAAGTACCGGATTTGTAGTCCCAAAGGATAAGGGATAATGAACAGTAAAGGGAATGATATACACGAAATGAACCAGATGAAATAGAAATACACTAAATCTTAAAGGGACCATTGAAAGAAAATATGATTTGGTATCAAAATAAAGCTAATAACATATAGAGTCCATTTCTAAAATGAAAAATGCAATTTTCCTTCATTTTACCCCCCAAATCAGCAAATAAAGACAACGCGCCCAATATTGCGTCGTTCCGCCCAATTCATATGTTCAGAGACACGTGGCAACCCCTGTGACGTCAAAGTGGTTATCCTTTCCGCTGCATGGCAACACTGCATAGGCCAGACTTGGTCCTAAACCAACGCGTGAACGTAATACGGCAATGAACTTTTCTGTGCCTTTTAGGCCTAACAAGTATATTAAAACGGATATTCCTAAATTATAAAGCTACAATGACTGTTGCAAGATGCCGACCATGAGACGGACACTAGACTGGTAGGCCTACTATGATAGGTCTAGTTGCAAAATTGGCCAACAACGGGGAAACACAATATTAGGCATTGCCAAAGTCAAAGCTGTGCTAGCTGCTCGGCTTTTGCAAGAGAGTATCATTTGTTTTGAGGCATTCTGATATAGCAACTCTTTACTTATAATTATTTCCTCTGAAATATCTGGTGAGGATAGGAAAGAGAAGGCCATGATGTTTCGGGTTAGCCCATGCGATTTAATTTCTTCAGGCCTAATGACCTACCTCCCGGGCGTGCGGCCTAGGTTTAGGCCTACCACCGCCGGGCCTAAAACGCAAGCCGATCCTGACTTAGACTGGCCCCAGTCTCGGTTCGGTTCCATCTCTGGATAATGTAACAATAAATAATTACGTAATGCCCTATGAAAAAAATGCCAACTCCCCCCCTTATTTTCTTCAATGCCAAAACCCATTCCTCTTCATCCACAAATCGACGCCACTAATTACACCCACCACAGTCAACCATGCAGCAATATAGAAATATACTCGTATTATAAGTGAACGCGAAAGTCCATTGAGCGCTGTATTGGGTTGATTTTTAATGCTATGTAATCTACATTACCAGTCGTTCTCCACGGACCCGAGGGAGGGTCTAATCCTGACTCCGGGGGATCCGAAGTTTGGAAGCTGAATTGCGAATGTTTAAAGTGTGATTGTTTGTTTCTTTAAACGGTCGCTCCGTGTAGAGACACACTTACGGGACCAGGTTAAAACAAAAGCCAGGCTCGGGAGAGCGAGTTGCGCAGCGGCTGTTCCCTCGCCTTGCACCACTGAGGTCCCGGGTTCAACTTCAAGTCCCGGCGCGCGGCTCAAGGACTCATGTGAACTTGGTTTATCCCGATTCAATGCTCGCTCTCGCAGGTTTTCTCCGGGATCTCCAATTTCCTCCTGCTCCTGCTATATACAGATATATAAAAGCCGAAATTTATTTTTATTTATTTTTGAAAGCCTATGAAAAATGAGAAACAAATTTGAAGATAAAGAACCACGAGAGGAGCATATAAAGGCCACTCCAAACAATCAAATGAACAATATTTACTGCCAGCCTTTAGTTTGCGTTATGGAAATGCTTATAGGCTTAATCCAATGTCAACTCCCACTGAAACTTGAAAGTGCAAACTGCAAAATGTCCGAGCGTTTTATCAAAGGTAGGCCCAAAGTTCCAAAGTTTATGTTAATTGGGTAAATGTTGTAAAATACAGTGCGCCCGGCTGGATAGTTCGTTTTTAGAAATGACTGACATCAATTTCGCATAGCCGCCTAGGCCTACCCCGGGCCTAGCCACCCATGGATTAAAATATTAAAAAGGTGTATACTAGGCCTATATTACCCATTTGAGGTTTGTACTTTTATTTTTGTAGCATATAGGCTTTTTGAAGGCCTATTAGGCCTATGTATGTTTGTAGGAGCTCCTCGTAATTTTTCAGGAGCTTGCATGTCATGTTCTTCATCTGCCGTTCAGAGATCACACCACTAAATCAGTTTCAACCCTATCTGACTGCAGAAATAACAACCAGTGTTTTTATTCGCTGACCATACCAGGTGCATTTTAATGGGAAAAAAAGTTTAAAATGAAGGCTGATGTGCCTATTTTTTGGTGATAGTTGTGCTCTTTGGATGTTTTTCTTATCATCCAAGCATAAAATAATAAAAAATATTACAATTCTGACATTTTAGGAAGATTTTTTAGTTCCATGCAAAAAATGACGTCACAGCATAGAGGCGCTGAGATGTAGGTTTTGGTATGGTTTACATCATGTTCAATGCACCACTGCTAAAAATCGAGCCACTCAACTACCAAAATAATGGTGGTTTTAGGGTAGAATATATCACAATCTTTTAGAATTTTTTTGTTTTGAATGCCCTAGCACGTTCTAACCATGAGAAAATGACGATTTCTTAGGTACCTCTTAACACATAAAAGAATAGGAACTTGATTTAGTGGTGTGACCCCTTCAGCTACTGCCCCAGTGCCAACGGCTCAAATAATAATGAAGAGTACTGTGACGGGACCGAGCGGCTAGGTACTTAGCAAGTGGTTTTATAGGTGGGCTTGCCGGAGCTAGAATCCGGCTATGCACTGGAGGAGACTGTGATGGACCTCAAAGAAACTACAGTGATATCTTGTTTTACTTCAACAATGTATACTGATTTATTCGTGGCACTTGTCTTATCTGTATTACATACTACGGCTTCCAAAATATACTTTATCTCCACAAAGTAATACCATCTCACATATCCATCAACACTAGCTTTTAATCTGGCCAGCAGGCTGTCTCACGCGTCACAGTAACCGGGCAGCAGGTAACAGTAACCACAAGTTGCCGTACCACCAATAACACGCTACACAACGGCAAAAGTCTGATTTGTAAGCCCGGGCCAAATTAACATGGCTAGCTCCATAAGCTAACATATGCCACGCCGGAACCTAGAACGATCCACGCCAGAGTCAAATAAGAAAAATGTGTTAATATAATTAGATAACATGTAAGGCCTACAAAATCTCTAAGTTATCTAGTACAAAATGAAAATTTGGGCATAGCGGCCCCGCGAAGCGCCATGCTAATATCGACGACACTTGCGTACGACATGCAAGCATGTAGTGGCAAAGTATCATCACAAAGTTTGACAAATATGATATAAAAACACAACTACCTATTGGCATACGAAAAATTGGGCAGCATGGCCCCACGCGGCGCATGCCAATAGGTATAATACATGCAAATGACATATAGTATGCATTGGCACATATTAATATTTTGACAAAATACATAAGTTTTGAACGCAATTGAAAATTTGCACATAGAGGCCCCTCTCTAGGTGCAGACCAGATTTTCAACAATGCATAAAAGATGACATACGTATGTATCTTTACGATACATAACGTATATATCTCTATGCATCATCACTCTTAATATTACGACATAATAAGCAATATAGATTTCAACAGACTATGTGTTATAAACAATAGCACTATACAAACCATTAGGCCCTACTATACCATTAGGCCTTGTCACTACCTCCATCACTCGGTATCTGGATTGGTCTACTACCTCTACCACTCAAACTCAAGCCCTCCATCACTCAAAACTCGGACCGACTAACTCCTCCATCACCCAGAATTTGGATTGGTCAACTACTTCCATCACTCAAAGCTCAGGCCCTCCATCACTCAAAACTCGGACCGACTAACTCCTCCATCACCCAAACTCGGACCAGTCAAACTCCTCCACCACCCAACTCGGACTGGCCCAACTCTCCTCCAAATACCCGCAGTACCAGGGCACCAGCCCACGTTGCACCAGGACACCAGTCCACGTAGAACCAGGACACCAGTCCACGTAGAACCAGGACACCAGTCCACGTAGAACCAGGACACCAGTCCACGTAGAACCAGGACACCAGTCCACGTAGAACCAGGACACCAGTCCTACCCGACGTGTTCCTCCTCTCTACTACCCTTAACTCTCCAAATACTACTCTCCGCAGTAATTAGGCCCCCAGACCTCCTCTCTCTCTACACTCCCCGATGATGTGTCCTGGGCTGCGCCACGCTACTGCATGGGCCCCTTGGACCTTCTCCCCTCTTATGGATCCGTGCTAGTACCTTTTGATCCATTGCCTCTCTCTTTCCTTTCAGGTTCCTCAGCTGACTCAGTTGATATACCACTCAGAAATAACCCCGGGCGCCTCCGCAGCCTCGGCGTTATTTCCTACGGGTGTCCTCACCCTTAGTCGATGCACTACCGCTCAGAAATAACCCCGGGCGCCTCCGCAGCCTCGGCGTTATTTCCTACAGGGTGTTATTTCCTCACCCAGTGCACTACTCCGTAGATCCGCACTCTCACACAGGCCTGTCTGAAGCACTGAAAAGTGAACATACACGTGCACGGAACCAAAATATAACACAATCATGTCTGTTGAAATCACATATAATAATGATAAAATATACCATATCATCTTACCAATAACTTTCCGTGAGCACTTAATATTCACATATCATAAAAACAAAAATACATGAATATTTAAATATACTTCACACATGACATGTTTTGTAATAAAACTAATTTAAAATAGTATCTGGGTGTGACTTGCGTGAGTTCCACATAAATACTCTGATCTCAAATGTTAAAACCTCTATGATTTGACCAAATGTAATTTCGTTATTAAACAAATGCTTTTAGCTGAGGCTACAATGTTTGCATACTAATAATAATGATGAATAATGTCAAAAGTCAGACAATATCGTAAACACATAATAAATTTGTGGAAAGTGAGAAAGAGAGAGTATTATTTTCCAAACGAAAATAATACCACGCGAAAATATAATAATCCCTATTAATATTATACGCAACTCGCCATCTCAAATAATTAATTAAATCCAAGATCCAAAATACTATTCGGGGAAAACCCGAGTAACGCAATTAGCGCATGTACATGTATATGTGCTACCTAGTAATGCACTGTGCGGTACGTATACCTTTGACCTCATTGATATACACAATCTTGCACGTCAGCCATCTAGCAATAATGGAACCCAAATAAATTTAATTATAAAATAATCTAAGATAGACGAACTAAATCAGCCATTTCTCTCTTTCCGCTTTACCTAGAAAGTCCTGTTACGCACCAACATGAGCAGTAAGGAATACCATATTGTTTAGAAACTATGATTTTGAAATACGAACACGATAAAGCATGATTTTGGGGGCGAATTTGTGGCCCAAAAACGACAAGAAATGAGCAGAGATGCTATGCTTTCCGTATACACGCACACGGAAAATAAAACAACGAAGCATCACTCGAATTGCTCACAGAAAATCGCTTAAAATACATCCTAAAATTAATTTCACGACTCCCAAATCACCTCTACGTGTTCTATACATAATAATCTAAGTTGAGTTGGAATGATCTAATGCCTAGTATTATTTATAATAATCAAAATAATGAAAGAATAACGAAAGAACAAGAGAAATATAATTACCTAGAACGATCACGCCAGAGTGGAGAAATTTCCACCCTGGCGTGACCGCGTGGTAAGCAGCCAATCAGCGCGGCTCATTACCAGTTAATTGATTGATTGATAATGACGTAATGCAATTCGAAAATTCGCCTTTAAAAAGGCGCACTACGTGATTTGGATAATAAATTTGAAGGATACTACTTAATAATATTTAATATTTCGAATCCCGTCACACAGCCCCCTCCCAACATTATTGACGCTCCGTCAAAATGTGATCTTTGAAACACTAACGGGGTTCGAAATTGTCTTACTCTACACATATATATATATACACAATTTACTCTACAACATTTTTTAAATATATAGCGTCCTATGCTCCTTCCGACTCAGTCATGGCAATGGTAGTCAGCTTGATCATCTGGCATGCCTGAAGCCAACAAGTTCCTGGCAATGGTAGTCAGCTTGATCATCGGGCATGCCTGAAGCCAAAAATATCCTGTTCAACATGAAGTCGGTCTTCGGATGGCAGCAGATCTCTAGTCTTCTTCAGCCCCTAGCTGCGACCATTCGTCTAGACTCTCTTAGGCTAACGGTACCTAATGGGTCTCTGTCTGACTCGGCTTGGATTCCGACGTCCCACCCACATTTGGGGTCCATATGTGTCTTCCACATTAGGCGTTCCTCTAGGTTCTCCTGTATCTCCTACCTGTTCCACCATACGTCCACTCCCTGGGACTCTATTGCCTTTTCCCCATCTTGGGATGTTTTGCACCGCTACCTCTGGATTGAACTGGACTCTCTTCTTCTCTTCCGATCTTACTGGACATTTCCTCAAGATACTTGGTCTCTCTGTGTCCTGTTTCGTACTTGAGTTCTTCTCTTCAGTTCCTTGACTCTCTGCAGGTTTGTCCCCATTTGCTACAGGGTCATCTGGTTTAGGTGCTTCCACTAATCCTTCCACCTCTGGCAACACATCAGACTCCAACTCAGACTGTTTCTCTGCCGGGACTGGAGCTTCGAAGACCCATGGTTCTAGCTCTGGTCCTTCATATGGTTTGAGGCGGTCCGCATGCACAACCTTTGGTTTACTTCTGGCCGTTTTCTGTATGCGGAAGGTAACATCCGATAGTGCTGTCACCACTAGGTAGGGACCTTCCCATGGCAGGGTGAGTTTCTTGGACAAGCCAGGTCTCCTCTTGACATCAAACAGCCACACAAACTGACCCTCTTTATAGATAGGATCTCGTGTTCGACGGTCATAGTTCCGCTTCTGGCGCCTACTACTCGCTTCCAGAGCATGCCTAGCTCTTTCGTGTACACCTCTCATTCTCTCTCTCAACTCTTCTGCATAGTCAGTTGCACATTCTCCTTCTCCAGGCACTGCACCAAACACTAGGTCAACTGGGGCAGATACTTCACGTCCTAACATCATCATATTAGGGCTTTCACCGGTAGATGCTTGTACACTTGATCTATATGCAAAGCCCACATAGGGTAGACACTTGTCCCACTCCTTCTGGTCTTGTAGTGGCAACAACATCAGCGACACTGCATTGGTTATGGTACGATTGTATCTTTCCACTAAACCATCAGACTTCGGGTTATAAGGGGTAGTTCTTGTCTTGGTGATGCCCAGTATCTTGCACATTTCACTGAAAACTTCTGACTCGAAGTTCCTCCTTGGTCTGAGTGCAGTTCTAGGGGAACTCCAAACCGGCACACAAATTCATGCACTAATTTGTTTGCTACTGTCTCCGCACGCTGGTCAGGTATGGCGTATGCCTCCATCCATTTAGTCCAGTAGTCTCCTACCACAAGGACATATGAATTTCCTTGGTGAGTCTCTGTAAGGGGCCCTGAGACATCGATTGCTACTCGCTCTAGGGGGGCTCCAACACGGGTTTGCTGCAAAGGGGCTCGACGTTTGCACGGAGGGTTCTTCTTACGGGCACAGTCTACGCACTGCCGCACATAAACTCTGACATCAGCACTCATACCAACCCAGTAGTACCGTTCTCGCAGCCTTGGCAAGGTTTTCTCTCGACCCAAATGGCCTGCAGTCTTCGATGCATGCAGTGCATCAAGTGCTTTCCTCCTTAGTGACTTCGGAAGCACTAGTAGCCATTTGAATTCTTTGCCATCATCACTTTCCCATCGCTTCAGAAGGACGCCCTCTTTCACCGTCAACATGTCCCACTGGCCCCAGTATGTCTTTAATGCAGCCGACTGATGTGCAACTTCTTCCCATCTGGGTCGTTCACCCCCCGATTCCTTCAACACCATAATGGGTGACATAGTCTCATCAGCCATCTGAGCTTCTCGGATAGAAGTCAGCGAAACTTCAGGCATGGTAGTGATATGCCTCAGCCATACTTCAGTGTCACTGTTCTCTGCTGCTTCTGTCACTGGTGTATCCCGCATTACACCAACTCCTTCACCCTCCGGAGTGTGCTCTTCACCGCTGCTATACACTGTCTCAATGTCGCCTCGTGCAACCTCAGCCTTCCCCAGCTCATGTTCTGGGTCTGTCTGGATCCCAATTTCACACGTGGCCATAGGAATCTCATTTGTTTCTATTAACCCAGCCTCAACTTCTGCTTCCTGTCCTTGGCTTTCTTCTGCCTCTTTGGCCATCTGCCCTTCCCATCGACCACACTGCTTACATGGGCGCCTGGACAAGCCATCTGCATTCTGGTGACGCCTACCAGGGCGATACTCAAGGCAGAGATCAAAGCTTTGCACAACTTCTAACCACCTGGCGAGTTGGCCTTCCGGATTCTTGAAGTTCGACAACCACCTTAAGGAGCTGTGATCTGTCCTCACCTTCACTTGGCCCCTCCCAAGTAATGTCTGTACTTCTTCAAGAACTCCACAATTGCTAGCAGCTCTCGCCTCGTCACACAGTAGTTCCTCTCAGCTCTTTTCAGTGACTTGCTACCATATGCAATCACCTTCTCTTCCCCTTCTTGCTCTTGTGACAGTACACAGCCGATTGCAAAATTACTTGCATCTGTGTCCAGGATGTACTGTCCTGCTGATTTAGGGTAAGCAAGAACTGGTGCCGTTATCAATGCTTCCTTCAATGTGCCAAAGGCTTTCTCGCAATCTTCATTCCACTGGAACTTTGCACTTTTCTCCGTCAACTTGTGCAATGGTGCAGCCGTATCAGCAAAATCACGTATGAATCGCCGATAATATGACGCTAGTCCCAGGAAGCTACGGACCTGTGTCTGTGTAACTGGCGTCGGCCAGTCCTTCACGGCTTCTATCTTGTCCGGGTCTGTGTGTATCCCCTTCTCGGACACAATATGCCCCAAATACCGGACCTCTTTCTGCAGTAGGGAACATTTGCTTGGCTTGACCTTCAGCCCGGCACTCCCAAATCTGTCAAACACTGAGGACAGCCTTGTCAGGGACTCTTCAATTGTACGGCCAAATACAATGACGTCATCTAGGTAGACCAGCAACGCTTCCCAACGCAAACCTGCCAGCACATTGTCCATCAACCTCTCGAATGTGGCAGGTGCGTTACACAGCCCAAAGGGAAGTACATTCCAGGAATACAGGCCACTTGTTGTCCTGAATGCAGACTTGTCACGGGCATCTTCGTCCAGCTCTACTTGCCAGTAGCCTGACGCAAGGTCCAAAGTAGAAAAGAACTTCGCCTCTCCTAGCGCATCGAGCGAGTCGTCAATCCGCGGAAGCGGATAAGCGCTTTTGACGGAAGCTTCGTTCAATTTCCTATAATCCAAACACAGCCTCTTTGACCCATCCTTCTTCTTTACAAGAACCACTGGACTTGCCCATGGGCTATCAGAAGGTTGTATCAGACCCTTGTCCAATAACTCAGCCACCTGTCTCTCAACTTCTGTCCTCTGCTCAGGTGAAGAGCGTCTCAATGGCTGTCTAATAGGCTGGGCACCCTGTGTGTCAATGCTATGCTGGACCAGCTTGGTACGCCCTATGTCATACTCGCCCTTCGAGAATATGTCCTGATACTTGACAAGCAACTCGAAGATCTGTCTCTTCCCTCAGGCTCTAAGTCAGTGGCACATCGCTCATACAATTCTTTCAGGTGCTCTGGAAGTTCCACCTCCGCTCCCACTTCTTCACATCTGCGAACCGACTGTTCGCATTCGACCTCAACATCTTCTTCCTCAATCTGGAGCAAACGGGCAACTACCTTTCCTGCCTTAAGCACCTTTTCTTCTGAGCCCAAATTCATAATTCTCACTGGTATGGTTTCCGAGCTAGCGTCTACTACGGCTCGGGCTACCATCAAGTCATCATCTTCTATCCCCTGATCTATGGGTTCCACCAAGCACATCATGCTACCTCTCCTGTTCCCAGCCAAGCATGCAGGGACCACCATTTCATGTTCTGCAGGTATACGAATCTCTGATGACGTAACCAGCTTTGAATACAGTGGTTTGTCATCTTTTGTGCGACAATCCACTCTCTCGCCACGAATTATCAGCTGCAGACTATCAAAATCTATCTTAGCTCCGCACTTCCTCAGGAAATTCGTTCCCAGCAAGTTATCGCTGACTTGTGCAACGTAGACTGGCACACTCTCAACATGACCACCAACTTGCACTTCCATATAGGCTGACCCCATTATCTGCACTCTGGACCCATCAGCCTGTCGCAAGTATACTTTCTCTTCTTTCAAGGGTGGTCGTCTCGCCTGCGGGATCTGACGGTACTGCTCTGGTGTTAATGTTACTTTGGAGGCCCCTGAATCAACACAAAGCATTACTCTCTCTCCTGTATGACAGTTGAAACCCATAGATCCTTTATTTCCCCAGGCTCATTCTCCCCTATCCCCAAGGCGAATTCTCTTATGTCCGTGAGAAGTTCGGTCTCCCAGGTGTCTGACTCTGATTGTTCCCCTGTCTCGCAAATTGGTTCGGTCTCCAGCCTTGGTCCCTCCTCATAGGTGGCCTCCCCCAGGACCATTGGTTTGGCCTCGTTTCGTTTCCCTGCCATCTTGCAGGACAATTCCGGTACATGTGTCCTTCCTGATGACACTCAAAACATGCCAACGGCCGTTCACATTGCCACCAAATATGATCACGGCCTCCACAATTGCGACATTCACTCCACTGGTCTACCCTTCCACCAGCTAACTGTGGACAGGACCTCTGCATATGCCCTGGCTCTCCACATTTGAAACATCTCCGTGGGGAGTCTTGACGAGCTGGAGAACGCGGACTCACTCTACCATTCGGCGGTGGTTGCTGTGACTTTGCCGCAGGGGGTGGCCGAGGACTCTTATTAACTGGACCTGGGCTCACACCACTCATCGTCTTCTCCATTCCTTCCACTTTCTCCAGCAAGACCCTCACCATCTCATCTTGGCTCTGGTATCCAAGACTATCACTCCTCTCTACCCTACCAGAGGCAACTTCAGGTCTGGCTTGTTTAACTGACCTCAAGTCACGCTCCATCTCGCTCACACGTGCAATCAACTCACTCACTTCAGAATCTCTGGGTGAGTAGTCTCTCTCTTCAGTCGCTATTCTACTATAGCCAACCTGCTTCCCACGACCCCTGGTCTGTTCTGTCTTGCAGAATGACTCTACATTCTCAGCAAGCCCTATAGCATCCACCAGAGTTTTAGGGGTCGACCGGAAGAGTTCCTTGCGCAACTCTGTATCAGCTATCGCCCTCTTGAAATGTTCTCTAGCTATGTAATCTTTCTCCGCTTTCTCAGACTTCGGGTGCGCCAACTCCACTAGCCTTTTGATCTGCTTCCCCAGTTCACGGAGGCTCTCTCCTTGCTTTTGCTCACGCCGAGAAAGAGACAGGAAGTAATTCTCGGGACACTCACGTGGGCCGAACTCTCGTTTAAGTACCTTCACTACTTTGGCATAACGAGCCTCACGTGGATTAATATCGTTCACATTCAGCGTGGCCAGTGCCTCATCTTGGCAACAAGAAAACATCTGGAAGGCTGCCTCCCTATCTGACCAGCCATTGTAGTCTCTACACGCATCGAACTGGGCGGCAAAGTCCTTAAATGAGCCTTTCCCATTGAACTTTGGGGGCTTCATACTTCCTCGTTTCTTAACTGTGTCGTCTGCACTGGTGGACTCATCCGTGGATGTCAACGCAGGTTTATTTTTCTTCCTTCCCGCGACTTCTTCCCTTTGAAGACTTCTTTTGCCTGACTTCACTCCTGCGTGTGATTTAGTCTCATCCTCACTGGACTCCTTGGACTCTCTCAGTAGCTTTGCCGTTGCAGTGCTCCTTTTGGCCCCTTTCCTGACTTTCTTAGGCTTGTCTTCACTTTCGGACACTGTGTCGGAGTCACTCCCACTGCTACTGCTACTCTCAGTTTCACTCTCTACTTCTATCGCTTTCTTCTTCTTTGACCCCGATGCTCTCTTGGAAGACGATTTAGGCCTAAAGTCAGACTCCGATTCACTTTCACTGCTAGTTTCAGTCTCGCTAGCCAATTGTGACTTCTTCGAACACATCCGTACCTTATTCTTCTCCTTTTTGGACTTTTTATCCCCAACTTGATCTGACTTAGTCTCCCGGCCATGCAGAGTGCCCTTTGCTTTTGCCTTTCCCGATAGGGATCCAAACTTGGCCTCAAATTGGCTTTTCCCCTTCAGCCTCTTATCACGCCTTAAGGGGGGCGGTTGGCTTTGCTCTGCAGTGTCACCATCCTTGTGCCCTTTGCGCAGTACTTTTCTTCTATCCTGCCGACCTTGTTTCTTAGACTGCCGTCTCACTTCTTCTCCTGAATTGGAATCATCGGTCTGACAGCCTACTTCCACCCCTTCTCTGGATGGCCATGCCATATTCACAGGCCCGTACTTTTGCTCACGCTGCATGCCTCGCAATTCCTCTAGTTCCCTCTCTCGGTTCAGACTCCCAATATCTATTTGAAGGTTGCTATCCTTTTCTCGTTCTTGCCATTCTTTCCACTGCCGGTCATCACGTTGTGCTTGTGCAGTCTCTTCGCGTTTTCTCGCCATTTCTCGTTCCACCCTCTCACACTCTTCCTGCTCTCTACGACTATCTCGCAACTGGTTTATTCTCTCCTGCTTCTCTCGTTCTTCCTGTTTCATCACCCGTATTTTATGATCCATCATCTGTAACTCATGTTTCCCTTCCTCTTCCTCCTTTTGCATTTCCTGTTTCCTCCTTTGCCTCTCCTTTCGCTTAACTTGGGCTTCAGCCTCCAATTTCTGCATTTTACGTTCTGCCCGGGCATTTTCCTCCACTTGTTCTTTTTCCCGTTCCCTGCGTGCCATCTCCAGGTTTTGCGCATCCCGAGCTGCTTCCTCAAAAGCCCTTTTTTCATCCTCAATACTACTTTCCTTCACTTTCACCCCCCATCGCCAATCCGCGAGTTCCTTCTCCTTCTCCCACATGACCTTTTCCAGCACTTCACACTCTGCTGTATTCGCTTGGTGGCGTTGAAGCATTTCCCCATACCTCTGGTCTGACCCTTTACTCCTCACATCAAGCACTACAACACCTGGTTCTCTCACCTGACCCTGCTCATGGGAATCACCATCCTCTCTTGCCTCCAACCTTGACGCCATCTTCTCAGATCCCCTAGATCTAAGGTTGTACCGTCTCCCTCTGTGCTCATGTCTAGCGCCATCACCCCCAATCTCTGCATCACTACCGGGTGCTTCTTCCTCAGACACATTTCGAGTCTTTCTTCTACCTCTCTTTTGCAACCGTTCTACTTCTCTCTTCTGAGTCTGTCTCCCTTCCTCAGAAGTACTATCCCTTCGTTTCCGAGTCATGTTCTTAGATCGTGCAGCCTTTCGCCCTCTATCATCAGGTTCGTCCCACATATCTGAGTCACTAACAGCGCCTAAACTACTTCCAGACTCACTCTCAATATCACTTTCATTACTGCCTGCCTCCTCCAATTGCTCTAGTTCAACCTTGCCCTCCGTTGACTTTAACTCTGATGCATTACTATCACCGGGCCGAGCTCCTTCCCACTTTTCCTTCCATCCAGGGCTACCGCCATCTTTGCCTACTTCACTTCCCGACATTGCTCAATACACCCACTGATCCTCTATTGTTACTTCAACTTGCTCTTTTAATTCTCTTTAAATTCACGGTATTCCAAGACTTCGGGTTACTACTTGCTCAACTTCCTCGACTTGTTAATCTCCGTTCACACCACCGCAGTTCCCGGGTCCATCTAACTCACAACTCCTCCTAATCTCAAAACAAATCCCACCGCTGCCACCACTTGTGACGGGACCGAGCGGCTAGGTACTTAGCAAGTGGTTTTATAGGTGGGCTTGCCGAGCTAGAATCCGGCTATGCACTGGAGGAGACTGTGATGGACCTCAAAGAAACTACAGTGATATCTTGTTTTACTTCAACAATGTATACTGATTTATTCGTGGCACTTGTCTTATCTGTATTACATACTACGGCTTCCAAAATATACTTTATCTCCACAAAGTAATACCATCTCACATATCCATCAACACTAGCTTTTAATCTGGCCAGCAGGCTGTCTCACGCGTCACAGTAACCGGGCAGCAGGTAACAGTAACCACAAGTTGCCGTACCACCAATAACACGCTACACAACGGCAAAAGTCTGATTTGTAAGCCCGGGCCAAATTAACATGGCTAGCTCCATAAGCTAACATATGCCACGCCGGAACCTAGAACGATCCACGCCAGAGTCAAATAAGAAAAATGTGTTAATATAATTAGATAACATGTAAGGCCTACAAAAATCTCTAAGTTATCTAGTACAAAATGAAAATTTGGGCATAGCGGCCCCGCGAAGCGCCATGCTAATATCGACGACACTTGCGTACGACATGCAAGCATGTAGTGGCAAAGTATCATCACAAAGTTTGACAAATATGATATAAAAACACAACTACCTATTGGCATACGAAAAATTGGGCAGCATGGCCCCACGCGGCGCATGCCAATAGGTATAATACATGCAAATGACATATAGTATGCATTGGCACATATTAATATTTTGACAAAATACATAAGTTTTTGAACGCAATTGAAAATTTGCACATAGAGGCCCCTCTCTAGGTGCAGACCAGATTTTCAACAATGCATAAAAGATGACATACGTATGTATCTTTACGATACATAACGTATATATCTCTATGCATCATCACTCTTAATATTACGACATAATAAGCAATATAGATTTCAACAGACTATGTGTTATAAACAATAGCACTATACAAACCATTAGGCCCTACTATACCATTAGGCCTTGTCACTACCTCCATCACTCGGTATCTGGATTGGTCTACTACCTCTACCACTCAAACTCAAGCCCTCCATCACTCAAAACTCGGACCGACTAACTCCTCCATCACCCAGAATTTGGATTGGTCAACTACTTCCATCACTCAAAGCTCAGGCCCTCCATCACTCAAAACTCGGACCGACTAACTCCTCCATCACCCAAACTCGGACCAGTCAAACTCCTCCACCACCCAACTCGGACTGGCCCAACTCTCCTCCAAATACCCGCAGTACCAGGGCACCAGCCCACGTTGCACCAGGACACCAGTCCACGTAGAACCAGGACACCAGTCCACGTAGAACCAGGACACCAGTCCACGTAGAACCAGGACACCAGTCCACGTAGAACCAGGACACCAGTCCACGTAGAACCAGGACACCAGTCCTACCCGACGTGTTCCTCCTCTCTACTACCCTTAACTCTCCAAATACTACTCTCCGCAGTAATTAGGCCCCCAGACCTCCTCTCTCTCTACACTCCCCGATGATGTGTCCTGGGCTGCGCCACGCTACTGCATGGGCCCCTTGGACCTTCTCCCCTTTTATGGATCCGTGCTAGTACCTTTTGATCCATTGCCTCTCTCCTTCCTTTCAGGTTCCTCAGCTGACTCAGTTGATATACCACTCAGAAATAACCCCGGGCGCCTCCGCAGCCTCGGCGTTATTTCCTACGGGGTGTCCTCACCCTTAGTCGATGCACTACCGCTCAGAAATAACCCCGGGCGCCTCCGCAGCCTCGGCGTTATTTCCTACAGGGTGTTATTTCCTCACCCAGTGCACTACTCCGTAGATCCGCACTCTCACACAGGCCTGTCTGAAGCACTGAAAAGTGAACATACACGTGCACGGAACCAAAATATAACACAATCATGTCTGTTGAAATCACATATAATAATGATAAAAATATACCATATCATCTTACCAATAACTTTCCGTGAGCACTTAATATTCACATATCATAAAAACAAAAATACATGAATATTTAAATATACTTCACACATGACATGTTTTGTAATAAAACTAATTTAAAATAGTATCTGGGTGTGACTTGCGTGAGTTCCACATAAATACTCTGATCTCAAATGTTAAAACCTCTATGATTTGACCAAATGTAATTTCGTTATTAAACAAATGCTTTTAGCTGAGGCTACAATGTTTGCATACTAATAATAATGATGAATAATGTCAAAAGTCAGACAATATCGTAAACACATAATAAATTTGTGGAAAGTGAGAAAGAGAGAGTATTATTTTCCAAACGAAAATAATACCACGCGAAAATATAATAATCCCTATTAATATTATACGCAACTCGCCATCTCAAATAATTAATTAAATCCAAGATCCAAAATACTATTCGGGGAAAACCCGAGTAACGCAATTAGCGCATGTACATGTATATGTGCTACCTAGTAATGCACTGTGCGGTACGTATACCTTTGACCTCATTGATATACACAATCTTGCACGTCAGCCATCTAGCAATAATGGAACCCAAATAAATTTAATTATAAAATAATCTAAGATAGACGAACTAAATCAGCCATTTCTCTCTTTCCGCTTTACCTAGAAAGTCCTGTTACGCACCAACATGAGCAGTAAGGAATACCATATTGTTTAGAAACTATGATTTTGAAATACGAACACGATAAAGCATGATTTTGGGGGCGAATTTGTGGCCCAAAAACGACAAGAAATGAGCAGAGATGCTATGCTTTCCGTATACACGCACACGGAAAATAAAACAACGAAGCATCACTCGAATTGCTCACAGAAAATCGCTTAAAATACATCCTAAAATTAATTTCACGACTCCCAAATCACCTCTACGTGTTCTATACATAATAATCTAAGTTGAGTTGGAATGATCTAATGCCTAGTATTATTTATAATAATCAAAATAATGAAAGAATAACGAAAGAACAAGAGAAATATAATTACCTAGAACGATCCACGCCAGAGTGGGGAAATTTCCACCCTGGCGTGACCGCGTGGTAAGCAGCCAATCAGCGCGGCTCATTACCAGTTAATTGATTGATTGATAATGACGTAATGCAATTCGAAAATTCGCCTTTAAAAAGGCGCACTACGTGATTTGGATAATAAATTTGAAGGATACTACTTAATAATATTTAATATTTCGAATCCCGTCACAGTACTTTATCAAAAGTACTTTTGATAAAGTACTTTTGTACGAAACGTCAGAATATAATTTTATGTCAATTAAAACATCGCTGAACACCACCAATTTGTTCAAACTACTCTTTACTTTAACCATGCGATGTTACGTGGGAATCTTAACTTTTATCTGCATCAAATAATATTGGCTAGTGTTCCGTATACACATGGTATAGGGGAATAAATATGCAAAATCGGTAGGGCCTACTTTGGCCTGTTGGGGTATGAAAATAAGCACTTTTGAAAGTTTAGATAACTTATGGAAGAAAGGCTTTTTACCAATTGTCAGGTTTTGGGGGAAAATAATCATCTCTTGAATATTTTAAGGTAGATCTACGGAAAAATACAATACATAGGCCTGTAATAATACCAATGGGGCCCAGCTAGACACGAGAGGTGCTCGCGCCGGCACAGCATCTGCAATTTAGGTGTTGCGGCAAATCTCGGCGATATTCCCTCGCCTTGATATCGTCACTATCATACTCATAATTAGTTTTATGGTTTTATACATGTCATGTAGGGCCTACATAAAGTAATCGGAATTAGTTATTTATTAATTTATTAGTCCAGCCGAGCGGCAGACTGGACTTCTGTTTTTCAGCGGTTTCTGCTTCTTCTGCTTCTATACATGTCATGTAGGGCCTACATAAAGTAATCGGAATCATATCTTGCTCATGTTGACCGGGGGGGAGGGGGGGGGGTGAATTTATGAATAAGTAAAATAAGAAGCTGCATACCGGTACCTGATGATGTAAAAAAAATAACAATTGATCGTCCCGCCCGCTTCCTTTTGTAGGGCATTGCCATTGAGGGAATCTGAAATTTTCTTGCTAAAAGTCTTTCTTCTTTAATGTTTTAAAAGTTAATAATATTGTCAATTGATTAGATTTGCTTCTGTCCAATAAGCATTTCAATTTACAGGCTTTGTTTTAATCATCCTCTCAGAGAACCATCAAATAACAAGAGCCTCGATCCTATATCATCCTCCTCTACAAGTTACATATTCTAATAATGTCCGGGAATAATAGACCTACAAAACTGATCGATTTGCATTGTAAAAAAATAATAAATGATAAATAAAAAGGCCCTCCACTTCCTCTTTTTGATAACATGTGGACAATCAACTGGTATTTTGTTTTTACTTGACCTTAAAATATATAAGTGGTTGTATAAAATATTGCATCTGATATTTAGATCGTGATCGCTGTTGTCAAATCGTCCCGGCACATGGGCAAAAATGTCAATATAACACAAAACGCGTAACCACAATGACGTCATCGGGAAAGCGCCCAATTTTCTATTTTTGATAAATGATAAATGATTGCGGTTAGATCCCGGACGTCGATGCGCACATCGTTCAGCGAACATCGCTACTGCGCATTGCAAGTCGGCATTACGTCAAATGACGACATTTTGGGTCTAACGCAAGGAATTATTGGATTTAAGTAAGGTCAATTGATAGGGTCTTTATTTTGGTACTTGTTACGTTCGTTGAACTTATTTTTGTAACTACAAGCTCAATATCATTGAACTTGTCAAACTCTATATGAGTATTTTCCCCCAGGGCATTAACCTTATCATCGACAGTTACTTTGTACAGGAGTCAAACGTTGTTAATCGGTGATGAATCCAGACTTTTACTATAGCATATACGCCAATTCACGGATGCGCGCATACGCGATATGCGTTTGCGAGTAAAATCCGTCATGAATGCCAGAACGTGTGTACGTATTGGCCTACACTCTTACATGCATTATTTGGAGCAAATAGCTTAATATTGCCGTTTTATCTTGTTGTAATGTTGACTGGCAGTGACTCACTGACATTCGACCGATGAATAATTATTCGTCCAGCGCGTCTGCGTGGTTTATGCGCCTGTCACACTACACCGAATAGGTCTTCCGTACAAGAAACGGATGGTATTTTAGTAAATCCGTTGTTGTTCGTCAATGATCGTTTTATGTTCTTTTTATGTCCTGCTATTATCCGCCAAATGCGTTTCGTGTTAGGTGATGTTTGTTAAGTCCGTTGGCAAGTTTTGTGCATGCACAAAACTTGAAACGGAGTGTACCGAATACACATGTTCGGTATTTATCCGATGTGTGTTCGTATGGTGCTGCATATTGCCGGAGTTTGTTCGCTCTCCTTTCGTTCATGTTCGTTCTTTGTTCGTTGCACTCGGCCCGTGTTCGTTGCAAATACGTTCCTGTGAGGCCTTCACCCCCAAATATTCTTCCCAACTGGTGATTTCGCCACCGGATAGCATATTTTTGCATTCGGTGATGTTGACCCAGACCGTCTTAGTGTCACACTACACCGGATCGGTCTTCCGTATAAGAAACGGATGGTATTTTAGCAAATCCGTTAGTGTTCGTCAATGTTCGTTTTATGTTCTTCATATGTCCTGCTATTATCCGCCAAATGCGTGTCGTGTTAGGTGAATGTTTGTTTAGTCCGTCGACAATACGTTTCAAGTTTTGTGCATGCACAAAACTTGAAACGGAGTGTGCCGAATACACATTCGGAAGTTGTCCGATGTGTGTTCGTACTGTTCTGTATATATACCCTGGGTTTGTTCGTTATTCTTTCGTTTATATACCGCAGGTGTTTGGAAGGTTTCGCAGGCGCTTATGCCGGATGTAGGCCTATGGCGAACATGTGCATCGATCATGGGGGGGGGGGCACTTTCTGAAGGGTGTGGGACGCAATATCATATTCCCCCAGTACTTCAGACTGACAAGTAGAAAAAAGGGGGAAAGGAGAGAAAATAAAGTGAGAAAAATTTAAGAGAGAAGAGAAGAGAAAAAGTTAAATTACACGTAATTTAGTAGGCCTATCATAGGCCTACTAAATTACGTGTAATTCTTTTCTCTTCTCTCATAATGCATGTAAGTAGTATTGAGGGAGGGGCACTTTTTGAAGGGTAGAAGACGCAATATCAAATTCCTACCAGTTTTAGTGATTGACAAGAAAGAAAAAAGAAGAGAAAACATGGAAAAGGTTAAATTGTACGTTATTGAGTAGGCCCAGGATAGTAGTAAGCCTAAGTATAGGCCTGTGATTATTATAAGCAGCGCTTAAACGTGGTTCCTTGGCCCAAAAGCCTGTGAAAATTACTGCCGGTCAGTCCATATGCAGGGCCCGTGATATTTTGTCACCAAAGTCAGTATTTAAGACGTTAACATATCAATCCATGCATGCTTTACCTGAAATTACGAGTCTGAAGTCTTATATCGAAGTGTCAGTGGACCCGTGTAACATTTTAAATTTTGCAAATTCAATTCGGGCCTTCTTTGTTTATTGTTTAAGGCAATAATAGTGTAAAAATGATGCACCAAAAAACAATTTTCAAAATTTTCCATTTTTAAAACTAAATTTTTACACAATAGGCCTAATAATGTAAATACAGTCCCCATGCAAATGGTTTCAATTGGACCTTCATTTTGAAAAGTGGACAAGTCTGTCTTTGCTTCTGCTTTGGACATCCACGTGTTATGTTTAGAACAATTGTTTATATTATACAATAATGGTGAAAACTTTTCAATTTCTTCAATTAGGCTTTCGTTTCACCAATTTGCGGCTTTTTCAAACTAAAATAGTATCCAATTAGTGCTAAAATTGATCCACAAATGGCTTCAATTGGGCCTTCATTGTCCAAAGGTTTCTCACCTCTATTGCCCCCCGGACGCTGGTTGCCCTGATATGTAAGATTTGTAGCCCTTTTTGTACTTTTTAGCCCATTTTTGACCATTTTCGTTAAAGTTTTCCCCTTAAAAGTTGTCTTTCCCCACTTTTTCCACCCTCTGAAAACGTGCTTGCTACGCCACTGCCTCTGAGGGGCCTCAAACCCTCTCAAACACCCTCTCTTCCGAGAGACGAGCCGAGGGCCCCTGTGGAAAGCAGTGCTTGCACTGATCAGGGTTTACCCTCGTTAAAGATGTCATTAAATAAATAAATATATCTTCCCCCACTTTTCTGATAGGGTCGACGTCCCTGCTGGTGCCACATGGGACGGATTCACCGGTCATTTATCGGACGTTGAACGATCGGATATAAGACGCCTGCAGGATTATTAGCGGCCACAGCGCATAGAGAGACGAACAGGAATCGGACCACAAATCCCACCGAATCTCCTGCCGGACTGGTGATTTTTCCAACGGATAAAATATTTTTGTATACGGTGATGTTCGTTAACCCAGTCCTTCGTAGTGTGACAGAGCTATTACTTTAAACTACGCAGACGACACGGGCGCATTGTTGTAAAACGGTGATGGAAAACGCTGAAACATGATTGAATCCCTTATTATATCTGGGATTATTCGTTATACGTTCAAATCAAAATCACAATCACAAACATATTGCAAATTATGTTTCTATGAACTTTAATACTAAAGCCTACGTCGACAAACTTTATTACTTACGTAGAAAGACTCGTACTTGACATTTTAATTTTGACATTTTAATATAACGTTTTCATCGCTAAAAGTTAACATGTTATGCAACATAAGCCTTCACTTTCTATCGAGTCAGCTGCATGCAGACAATATCTTGCGGAGAAAAATACATCTAAAATGATGTTTATTGTTTAGATGAAAAACTATGATTGGTATCGGTAGGATTCTACCATTGCTTGCATTGCTCCTTTGGAGCCAATGTAGTGCAAGTACCGGTAACCTCGGTAAGTAAGAAGATTCTTATCATTTTACAAAACTATAATTTCTGTTGAAATTGGTTATGATTTGATTTTATCATTTTAAAAGGTTTACACTAGCAATAATAAGCCCTATATATTTTGTGTACAAGATGGCTAACATGTCACCTTTCAGTATACCGAACTTAAGCAACCGGGCGCGAATTACTTGGTGGGCTACGAAAGGATCATGAAATGTGTAAACATAACATATTGACGCTTAAATGGAACAAATTCGATCGATGCTTGCATACACTTGCTTTTAATTTCGTCCAAATCACATGCACACAGGCGTTTCTCTTCTCTTTTTAAGAAGGCGAGAACCTGGTTTGGATTCCAGAGGGAATGTGCCTGTAAGAGACAGTCATCAGAAAAGGGCTAGCTCAGATCGCTCGCCAAATATGTTAGCCTAGAAAAAAAATTGGAAGAGCTGGGAATCGCAACCGGGAGCGCCCGGTTGTAAAGCTCAGTACATTATCACTATTAAAGCCATCTAAATATTAGTTGTGAGTTGTTTAATAGTAATCCTCGATACTTCTGAATAGAATACATCAATACTGATATTTATCTAATGTACGATGCTATTTAAAACATAGACGTTCCATATAAACTAAGAATATGTGAAATGACTATCATAATCAATCAAGTTTTCAAGTTATTAACAATCAATAATAAACCGATGCATCGTGGAATATTGCTAATTACTTACTATTCTTAGTCAGTGGGAGTGGTCTAGTTCGTAGACACATTTCTGATTGGACAATCGCACGATTTCGGCTGCCATCTATCAGGCCGTAGACGACTCCACGTCATCATGCGTCTTGATAATGAGGTGTGCCTATGTAGCGCGTTGTATGCGTAGACTAGTGCGGAATGCGCGAACGCGCTAGCAGTACGCGCAACAGAATACGTGAAGTTGTACACAGTTCATTTTATAATAAGGGGAGTTTTTATGACGGTAACTTAATTTTTGCTTAAAAAATTGTTTACAGTTATGAAAATAATATTTAACTGACTAAGAATGAGAATAAACGATAGGAATTTTAGTTTTACTATTCTCTACCTATGATAGACGACAGGCAGGTCCAATAGTTTTATCGTAGTATCCACTACTCAAAATATTGGACCTGTCTGTCGTCTTTCACACGGTAGAGGATAGTAAAAACAAAAACTCCTATCGTTTATTCTCTAATTCCACTCCATAGTCAAACTATTATGTTCCATGTAGGGTATATATTGTATTGACCAGGTCCTAAACAACTCATGCAGGACAATATACAAAGAGATACCTCATGTAGGTGTCAATCACAGCATAGGCTTGATAACAAATTGGTATAAATTAAAATAATAGTCAAATAACGTATCCACACCAGTATTTAGACGTAAACGCACGTTTTCATTCAAGAAATATAAAAAATTTAAAATTCGTCATTCGTTCCCTTTTTATGAGATTTGATACGGCGCCGAAGACTACAGCTGTTTCGAACTCAGCTAAGATCCCTGTTTCCAGACGAAAATTTTGATGTTGTTACGATGAATTCAAAGTAATAATATTGTCAAGAGATCCAAATACGACATCTATTGTGAGCCAACCTGCATTCTGTTGCCAGCAAAAGCCAACGATCAGACATAAATTCTAAGGAATATCCCCAGTATCAGCGTTAATCTGATGGTTTTCTTAAAACGCATTGAAAACGCCAAATTACAGTCACAAAATATGTAATACTAGTAAATTACCAAAGCGAATTGTAATCTAGGTATTGTGATATGCCCTGAGTAATTTAATTTGATTTTCTTTGTTTACAATTAAAATTTATTTCATGAGACATTTTAGGGATTCCCTCTCTCAGCAAATTGAATGAATAGCTGGGAATTCCCCTTTTCAGTGTGTTGCACAATGGGAAAGTCGCCTGAGATTGTAAAGTGAAAATGATGTCATGGAATTACCCTAAGGAAGTGATGTAATGAGAAAGGTTAATGTTATAATTAAGGCTTGGGAATTCCCAAGATCACATTTGGCTATTAATACTTGGGAATTCCCAGTGCTTGATATATAAGAAAATGTAAACACAATTCTTCACAGTTGATAGTGTTGATCTGGGCTAGCTAGCTAATACGCTTACAGTCCAATTCCTTCAAAGAAAGGAAATTGCGAACCAGAATTAATTTATGTAGTCAATGTACTACTACCTACTGGAGAAAGCAGTGCAAGGAGTTAAGTTTGGAGAGAGCAATTTTATTAGCAAGGATATTTATCAATGCAAGTGTACAAAGGACTTCGCTGATTTTCGCAGGGCAAGAGGAAAAGGATATACATCAGCCGTCCAGAACATTGCAATAACTCTTTATGATCACCAAGAAGAAGAATGCTGGCTAAGTACTAAATGGTTAAAAAGTGATTATATTTGATTATTGTGTATGTGCATTTGTTGTCATATATTGTACCAATCAAAACTTGCTTTCAATTAAAGACTTACATTTTGTTAGCTTAATCAAACAGTGTATTTGTGTTGTGCATTCGTGTGAGTTCGGGTAAAATGTGATTTTGGCCTTGAGTCAAGTACGACTCGTAACAGTATGTGGAAAAGAACTGTATTTGGCATGTCGCTTTTTTAAATATCACCAAAAATTTTGGGGAAAAAACGTCCCAAAATTTAAAAGCAAACAGGAATCTTCCAAATAAATACATATTCGTACTCGGTGGCCCAGTCACTACTTGCCGCTGTGATTTGGGGTAAATCCTTCTCCTGAACTTTAAGTTTGCCCACACCAGACTGTAAAGTTTTTTATATTATATTCCCAAGAAAAAGACAGGTTAAGAAATAAAATAAAAATCTTTACTTGGCACAATTTGTTCACATTTGCAATACATAAATTTTGTTGCTTTCAGTGACTCTGTTCATTCACAGTACACATCGTCCATACCAAGTCACCAGGCAGTAAACGAACCAATAGAAATCTATAAGCTGCTACTACAAAATTAGCTGAACTTAAACTCGAACATTAATAGCTCAGCGATGTAATTAGTTCAGCTATGAGTTGTCTATCAAAATATTCAGGCTAAAACCGATTGTTGAACTTCGAAAGTCTCAATAGAAAACTCAGTGACAATAAGAGCACTTTCCTCAAGCACATAGTTGCATATTGAGATGAATTGATTGATCACCACTTGAAAATATTTCTGGTATTTATTCCTAGCTATAGTGAAAAAGACTATTCAATATAAAATATTCAATGTACGATTATATCTCAAATCCTGGAATATATATCCCGTTATTTTTGGAATTTGTAAAACTTATTACTTGACTTGCAGCTGAATATAGGCGAATATGATAAGCTCCTGTCTTGAATTTGAAATTTCAGTCTGCGCTTTGAAAACAAAAACTGACAAAATCGAACTTTCCTAACTTGGTAACGTTGAAGATGCGTAATTAACTTGCAGATCGTAAAAATTAGTATTTTCAGGTTTGTCTGTGCGTTCATTTTGTAAGTGCAAAATATTAAACACTAAAAAGCGACCTCGCACCGTTCCTGTAGAGTGGTTTTAAATAGATAGACAGCGGTATGATCACGGGCGTGGGAATCACAATCTTTCTACCGTCATTGCCATCTCCGAACTCCTGAACACAGGTGTGTCAACATTTATTTTGCAATGGTCATTGACTTTATTTCTTGGAGATAACAAATTATTAAATTAAACATATTTATATTTCGTTGGTTTTGGGTTCCTCAACGCACACTCTTTGCCATAATCAAAAGAGTGACCGAAATACAAACACCCATGTATGAAACTATGTGGAAGACCTCATAGTTGGTGAGCATGACAGTTATGGCAACATAAAATATGTAGATACAGAACCGAAATACATGTATTTTACATATTTTGCATTGGTATTAATCACAGACTGTGGAGGAAACGACATAACGACCATCCGTGTCAACGAATCCTACGCCTTGGAATATTTGAATTATGGTAATAATGCAGTTTGCCAATGGACATTCAACACGACTCAAGGAAGACACATCGTAGTTCACTTTGAGATATTCAGACTTGAGGAATGTTGTGACTTCCTACAGTTAGGCACTTCGGTTAATGATGCATATCGTACATATAGTGGGAATATCCTGCCACCAGATGTCCTTATTGCTGATAGTTTCCTAAGGGTGACTTTTGCTAGTGACTGGGATGTAAATGATTTGGGATTTGCTATTGCACTGTCAACTGTCAACTCAGGTATTTTTGTCTGTTTGGTTTGTAAACGCCTTTATTTAGGGACACATATAACAAATCGCTGAGTAACAATGGGCACACTTGAAATATAGTCGACCATGTTTTCTGGATGTATACAAATGTGACATAAAAATGCATAATAAACAACATAAACAATTATGGTGTAGGCTAAGTTCGCACTCAGCAGTACACAACCCAGAAGTCAAAGGTAAAGCCAAATACAACTCAAATGAGTGTGTCCTCAGGAAGGCTTATACAACTTAAAGTGTGTATAGCTGCCCATGACTGTCGGTGTTACTTACATAAAATAACTAGTATCACTTGGTCAATTTTGATTACAACAACACAAATTACAAAAAAAGGCAACAACAGCAATGCAGCTTTACCTGCAATCCACACTGCAGTAATTTCCCAATTTCAACTCATGTAAAACAATACATAAGAGTATACATTTAGAATATTGACAGGATATAAGTTGTTATGATGTGACCCTAAGATTATGTCTTGACGATTAAACTCATGCATGGCCTTTAACCTTTGATACCAATTAGGACTTATAGGATTTAGATTCGAAAGAAATAATCAATCCTTAATAATTCAATTTTATCACGAGTTGAAAAAGAAGTAGTTTGTTTCCCTGACATTTGGCTCAAAAAAGAGCAAAAAAGTCCCTTCTCTTTTGTTGTATAACACTTTTATCCACACAATTGAACTTATGTTACTTTGAAGATATTGCCAGGTGCTCTGCAGCACCGTGTCAAAATGGAGGGGCATGTAAATATGAGATTGATGGATACAGATGTCTGTGCGATGGAGGTTATACGGGAACTAATTGTGAACAGAGTAAGTAACACAGAGTAGCAAAGAAAAACGTTTACGAATAAATTGACGAGAAAAGCCCAATCATACAATAAGGCCTATAAAACCAACTAATTGTGGTTTGTAGTAGTATTTACACCCTCTCTCTGAGACTCTCTCACATCATGTGAGAAGCAAATATCATACTCTCACCACTCTTAACGTTAGAGTATGAACTTCAGTTGAGTAAGTTGGCATGATCATCTACTAAGTGCAGTTTTATTACAATCGCAAATTTCCAATTTGCGAGTGTTCTGTTTTTGGTCAGTTCTTCTTTCTTTCTTTCTTTCTTCTGTCAAACTTACAACGAGCCACCGTAGCCATATACTTTAGGCCAATGTGACCATATTTGGTCACAAGGACCATTGGGTGGGGGGCACAAATGTTACCTGACCAACTCGAGGTCAAAGGTCATCCAAAGGTTATTATGGCCAAAATGTGATTTTCACTAAAAATGCTTCTTCTTCCACAAATTACATAACACAATGACGTCACTTGCATACCTGCACCGCATTTAGCCAGTGTGTAAAAGTTGTACAAATAATTGGGGTCAAAGGTCATTAAGGGGGTAAAAGCTTACAATTGCATTATCTCGACATCCGTAAGGGGTATGGGGCTCAAACTCGGGGACAACAAATCTCATAACCAGGGGAACATTATGCAGGGGTCAGGTCAAAGGTCATGCAGAGGTCAAATTTTTAGTAATGCATTTTCTGTATATCTGTAAGGGGTACTGGACTCAAACTCTGTAACAACAAACTTAATGACCAGGGGAATATGTTGGAACACTTTGCAGGGGTCAGGTCAAAGGTTATCTGGGGTCAAATCTTATAATTTTTTTTTTGGACATCTATAAAGGGTACAGGGGCTCAAACAGAGTGACAACAAATCTCATGACCAGGGGAACATTATGCAGGGGTCAGGTCAAAGGTCATGCAGAGGTCAAATTTTAGAAATGCATTTTTTGGACTTCTGTAAGGGGTACGAGGCTCAAACTCGGTGACAACAAACTTAATGACCAGGGGAACATGTTGGAACACTTTGCAGGGGTCAGGTCAAAAGTTATCTGGGGTCAAATCTTATACCGTAATTTCATTTTCTGTAAAGGGTATGGGGGCTCAATTTCGGTGATAACAAACCTTGTGACCCGGGAAACATTAAGGTCAAAGGTCAGTAAAGGTCATTAAAGGGTTATATGCCTTGCGATTGTCTGCGCTCTGTGAGCGCAAATTATCTCTAGTTTACTTTATCGTGGGCATAACAACTTCTCTACTTTAAGTAAGTAATTTAATCAAAAAGAAATAATTATGAATAACTTATCCCGATTTAGGTGTCACACATTCCAGAAAAATACAGCACTTATTTCAGGGGATTAGAAAAATATTATTAAGTTCTGCTAAATGAAACATAGCTCAAACATTATCCTTCATTGAGTACCAAATGGAGATGAAAGGAAAGATTCACTATTCTACTAATATCTTTTTTAAAGAAAGGGCCAAAAATAAATAAAAAACGTGCATTTTTGGCATGTTCCAAAAATCAAAGACTTGGAACAAGTCTAAGCACTCAAAATCTTGAGTATGCCAAAATGTTGCTCTAATATCGTACACGTCTTTAGATTTGATTGTCACAGCATGTGAAAAACACCATAAAAATACACGTTTTTGACCCTTAATTCATAAATTTGGTCAAATAGTAAAATTTAACTTTTATTGCCAGTTAGTACTAAACGAATAATTAGGGTTGAGCTTTTTCATTTGGCAGAAGTTGATAATATTTTTTTGTTATCTCAAAAAATTAGTACTCTAATTTTCTTTTTAACCGAAAATTTCTTAAATGGTTGTATTGCTCAGTAAAGCTCACTTGATGCCTAACTAATCAGCTGGTGTTCCAAACAATGATCGATTTCGTTTTTGGATCATACTGAAATATTTTGGTGGGGACTTATTTTTTGGGAACCCTTTGTTTTACATATTTTACCCTAGTACGAATCGCAGACTGTTGGAACACCAACATAACGGTCATTGATATCAACGAGTCTTACGCCTTGGAATATTTGAATTATGGTAACGATGCAGTATGTCAATGGATAATCAACAATACTCAAGAAAGACACATCTTAGTTCACTTTGATACATTTAGACTTGAGGAATGTTGTGACTTCCTATATTTTGGTACTTTGGAGGTTGTTGATGCATATGGAAGATACAGTGGGTTTAGTCAGCCACCAGACTTCCTTATTGCTGATAATTTCGTAGTGGTGACATTTAATAGTGACGGCAGCATAACTGACATGGGATTTGCTATTACACTGTCAGATGCCAATCCAGGTAATTTATGTGTATTTGTTTTGTAAAAACATCAACACAAACATTCAAAATCGATGAGTAACAGTGGGCACTGACGAACTGGGGTTAGTGGCGTAGCAAGTGGGTGGGTATGGGTTGGACCGTAGACCCATTGCTCATCATCCCCGTCGGTATATCTTAGGCCTTGGTGAAAAAATGGGGTCAACTATAGACAATTTTGTGTGTGCAGAGTAAAGAAACAAAGTATGTGTAGCTCAAATCTTGGACATGACTCTCCATTTTAAGAAAATTGAAAAATATTGATATACATAATATAAACGTAAACGTACTTTGATTATTTTTTTTAGGAATATTTTTCTCTGCAAATTGAAATTAGATTTAACTTTTATTGCCAAATTACTGAATGAATAATTAGGATTGAGGATTTTTTAATCTAAAAAAAACCAATACATAAGAAGTGATAGACTTACTTGTTTCAGGATGTAAGTTGTAATGGTGTGAGATTAAACCAGCTCCAACAATACCTCTGTCCTTCCGTTCGTTTCCGAAGAAAATAATAACGCCATCATATCGTCGCTTCCAAAATTCTATCAAGCTTGTTTTTTTTTTTGTGTCATTCTTTCTTTTGTGTCTTTCTTTTGTCCTTTCCCATTTATTGTATAACATCTTTATAGACATAAAAAATCGTTTAAATTATGTTACTTTTCAAGATACAGCCAGGTGCTCTGTAGCACCATGTCAAAATGGAGGGACATGTAGAATTGAAATTAATGGATACACCTGTCTGTGCGATGGAGGTTATACGGGAACTAATTGTGAACAGAGTAAGTAACCAAAGAAAAGCAATGTAGCAAACAAGAGCATTTACAACTAAATTATGGAGAGAATTGCATTGATAAGATAAACCAAATCATAAAAAAAATGCTATAAAATGGATAACTGGAAATTTAAACTTATGATCTCAACACAACATTAAGACGTACTTCAAATTATCTGGAGACTGGCAACCCAAGTTTGGGATCAGTGACCTTTTGGACACTTGATAATACAAAATCTAAATCATTGCATTTCGTGTTCCGTATCTTTGTGGACACTTTTTAGAAACTTATCATGATATACTCTCACGAGTACAAAATCCTGTACAAGATTAATGTGAACAACTTGTAATCCCCATAATGATATTGGTTACTGCTTTTTCTCCCTTTCTTAAAACTGAAGCCTTGCAACATTCTCTAATACGTCTTGTTGGGGGCTCTAACAATAACGAAGGTCGAGTGGAAGTGTTTTATAACGTCTGGGGAACAGTTTGCGATGACTTCTGGACCATATCTGACGCACGGGTAGTGTGTCGACAACTTGGACTTCCCTACGATGCTGCACAAGCGGTTCGTAACGGTGCCTTTGGACAGGGCTCTGGACAGATATGGCTGAATGGTGTTAGGTGTACAGGATCGGAAAGTAACCTGGATGAATGTAATCATAATGGATGGGGCATTCACGATTGTACACATAATGAAGATGCCGGTGTTCGCTGTGCCGATTGTAAGTATTTTGATATTCATAACCTCATGAATATACGCGATGCATATGATCCAATCATATTTTATTATTTGTTAAAACGCGGACGCAAATTGAAGTCATTAATATTTCACAAGTGACCGCAAAATGCGTAATTGTTTCAGCCTAATTATAGATTAATGAATGCGTTTCACTTGTTAGGAGTGAAATTGTACATAATAATGCACGCGTACTGTGATGTTGTTGCGTCTAATGCACGAGCCCCGAAGGGGTGAGTTCATTAGACGCATCAACAGCTCAGTACAAGTGCATTATTTTGTACAATTTCTCGAGCAAGAAGTGATACGCATTTATTAACATATTTCATACACGAGAAAAAAATTCCATGATTTTTGCTATTTTTATAACAAAACGTGTTGGAAAATACAAATAGAGGAGCATTTAGACACAATCAATGCATGGTTTACACTTTTCTAACGCTTGCTCTGATTGGTTATCGCTATCTAAGAGTGTATGGAATATTAGTAACATCCTCGCACGCCTTGTTGTGCGTCGAACAAACTGCTTGGATTTTGGTCGTCCAGTTTTAGCCTGTTTGATATTTGGAAAGGTAAAATGTAAGAAATCAGTAATATGTCGGGCATTGTGAAAAATTTCTTACTTTGGCCCTCGTAATATCCCTCGGAGCTACGCCCCTTGGAATATTCTTCGGTTCAAAAGGCAAAATATTTAGATTTTTCACAATGCCATCCAAATAACCGATACGCTGTTATTAACCTCTAAATAGTCAATCAGGTTCAGTTATGTTATCCGGCGACGCGCTGCACGTTCTGTTGGGTTAATAGGATTTATTTCAATTTGATCTCGAGAATGAAAATAGCAACAACAAAAACGAAGAATTTATGGTGATATAAATTTGTATGCGTTGTGTGCTGGGTGCATTGTCGTTGAAATATATGCCATTTTAGTTTTCAAATAAATTACTTAGTTTGATGAAATACAAGGAGTTCCAATTTGTGTCATAACTCAAGAGTAGCATAAATTCTGGAACTAAAAAATGCAAAAATAAACATGTAGCTCAATATTTTTTCTACATAGTGCAAACTACTTTCGCAAAAACGCAAAAACGGATAACTATGAAACACATGTCACAATCCAGTTCATTTCAGGTTTGTCCTAATTGTGAACCAATTCTTGATTGATTTCACTAGTCATTTCTCATGACTATCTAGCTGTTTTGCCTAGATTTTCACAGATCTATATTAATAAGTGTAAGAATATCAGGAAAATTCCCATGCAGTATTGCAATGTAAATTAGAAATGTTTATTATAGCGGGGAATTCCAATTTACTACTTCTATGAAGGCCGAATTGTCTAAGTTTGGTCTGTAGTTCTGTAGAAACACTGATTAATACAGTGTACAAAGTGCTATCAAAAATAGAACAATTGCCCTCGCATATTTTAGGGAGAGAAAAAACTGCATCAACCACTGAGTGAATGAAAGTGTCCAGAATCCCCAAAAAGGATACGTGAGGGATGTGCTTCAAAAAATTCGTCACTCTTGTGAAAACACGACAGTTCAGTCAAAATGAAAGTGGAACAGAGTAGGTGAAAACTCTTTCCAGAAGAAAGAAGCAAATGGTGAAATTTGATATTGTCATCAGTGCAATGATTGTTTGTGCAAATGATAGGACGCCATTTCTAAGTCTATTTGGAATTGCCTTTAAGTTCTTTAATTAATTTATGTTTCTGGACCCTAAGGCGTTTATAAAAGCAGGAAAATGATTTTGTAAGACAAAAATACAGTCATGGACAAAAGTTTGGAATATTTGTTATTATTTTGCATAGCCGTGTTTTTAAGTGCAGATTTCTTCCATCAATGACCCGACAGCCATGCAAAATGGATCACGGCTGTTTGGCAAGATCTTAGGTACCATTCCATATCACACATTACGTAATGTATATAGGATAATTGCTTCTTATGCCAATGAACCATCGGGCATCTTTTTCACAGTTATTTTAGCGATATGATTCATAAGGTTACATTGGCTTTTGCATTACCGTGTGAAGAAACTAACTTTACTTTGTTGCATCTGTCTGTTGTATACGATATTTCTGATCATATGATGCGAGTTGAGCGCAGATTTATACGCGCGCGTCAATGACTTGCGTAATCGCGGCTACAAACAGAAGAATATTGGTGCCGCTATCGGAATTACACAAGGTGCAGTTTCTGACATTTTGAAGAGACGTCAAGAGACCGGAACTACTACATCTAGACCATGGTCAGGTCGGCCCCAAAAGACAACCGCCAGGGAAGACCGATCTCTCCCGAGACATTGCTGCAATGGCTGAGGTCCATAAACGCGCCTGATACCAGAAACTGATTAGTGCAGGTTTTCGCGCAAGACGACCAATAAGAAAGCCGATATGTCTGCAAAGACATCTGCATGCACGCTTGCGTCGGTCATAGGACACATGGAGTATATAGGCCACTGGCGTAATATGATCTTCAGTGACGAGGCCCGATTCCTCCTCTACAAACAGGATGGCCAATTCAAGGCCGAAGACAGGTTGGTCAAGCCCTGCTCGAGGATTGTATCCTACCTAGAGTCCAAGGAGGTGGTGGTGGAATCACAGTATGGGGAGCATCCACAGTAGGTCGAAATCACACCTCTAAATGCTAAAAGCACACATGAATCAGGACAGATAAATTCATGTTCTTGATACCGTTATGCTTCCGTTTGCAAGAAGAGACTTCGGGAACAATTTCTTGATCCAAGATGACACGCACAGAGCCAGCCGGCCTGGTGCGTGAGGGAATTCCTTTAAAATGAGAATGTAGAACACCCGGACTAGCCGGCTTTGAGCCCGGATATGAACCCTATAGAGAACTTATGGGCAGAAGTATCTCGCAGGTTAGGTAATATGGACAACCAACCAATCACCCTGCGGGAACTTAGACACGCCCTCATTGCTTTGCTGTTGAGATATTCCACAAGGAACCTTGGCAACCCTAGTCGAGGGAATGCCACGTCGTATTCGTGACCTTGAGCTGACAAGGGGTAAACACATCAAATATTGAGTTGTGTTTTCTCAAGCATGAGACTTATCTGAACATGTCACAGTGAGAGTTTTAAGTTTTTGTTCAAACAATTAAGGGATCTAGAATGAGCGTTTATTGCGTTTCGACAGTATTTTTGTGGGACATGAGAGCACCTCAGACCTATCGAATTGCATTCTGAATACGAAGCATGTCTTTCTGATATCAAATAATTTTCATTTTTGAAAATCACAATATAATACAAATTTTATGACAAATTATAAAAATTTGATATTTTTCAAATTTTGATATATAAAAGTCCTCGAAGTAAATTATATAAATTTTAGAGTATATATTATAAATACAGCAATGAATTTTTCAAAAATTAATACATACCACGTAAACTGGGTCTTTCATTTCGGCGAAAAAGAAATAAACAAAGATTATAAAGATTATAAACTAAAGCTGCCCGAGCAAAGTAACCCACGCAGACGCGCCGGACGCGAGTGGGTGATGAACAACGGTGAAACATGATTGAATCCCTTTCAACAACGAAAACAAGCTAAAGATCGTATAATCCACCTGATTATTTCCCCGATTATTTCATGAGGAATGTCAGTTAATCATTGACAGTCAGCCTTTCAAAAAGATCAGTGATTTCTGTTGATATCAGCAATAAAACTGAATAAAACGGCAATCTTTATCCGATACTTCCAAAATACTAAGCGTGATTCCAGACATGACGAATTTTACGCGCTCACGCGTAACGGGGATATGCGCTGGCGTTCGCGTATACGCTTACTGCAAAAGTGTGGATTCATCACGGATTAACAACGATTAGCTCCTGTACAAAAGTATAGGAAGAATTGTTGAATTCTCTTTTGACATAATTGGTATTTTTTGATTAACAGAATTTGCGATATAGTCTGATTTTCCTGATATATTTTGGGGTAAAATAAAATGGAAATAAAAAGGCTAATTGTTTCAGTCAATTGCATGACTGAAAAACATGTATAAACGCCTATGGGCACTCTCATATGGGATGACAGTTACAATTAACCCAGGTTTATCTTTCCATGACCTAAATGTGTACCAACTAGTAAAGATAGAAATTTGTTGAATTTCGTATGTTGCAATGGACCCATGAGTGTGTAATTACCTCATACCTAGGAAAAATTGTAACACTAGACTTCCATTTTCAAAATGATCGTGGCCTCTTCTTAACTTGATTCAATTTCAAGCCAAGAATAATGTAAAATGATCAATTTAATTTGAGCTGTCATATATCCAGCGCAGCGCAACGGCTGATTTCAACAATATTTTGTGAACTTTCTTCCACAAATTCTAGTAACATAGGCGATCTAGGTTGGAATGAAACTCTCAACTGTGTAACGATCAAACGGTCAAACGGAACCTGGAATTTCGATGGTTGTGGTAAACAACGGATATACATTTGCGAATGGGAAGGTAAAGCTGTTACAAACAAAAGTTGTATTTAAAAGGTTTTAAAAAGGTAGCATGTTTGTTTAATGTGTAGGCAAAATTGATTTTCGGCTAAAATTTACAAAAACACGACTATTTTTACCTAACTAACAAGTAAAAGGTGAGTAGCTCTTGAAATAATTACACAAGAGCGAAATGAAAATCATTGACTGTAGAAACACCCCCCCTTCTATGGTCATCTTCGATTGCTGGTCCTACCCCCGGGTAAAGTGCATAGGTTAAAACTTTTTAAAATGAGCGCAAGGGATGGATCTAGCTACAATCTTAGGTCGTTTGGGCGTAAACGTGTGGGGATACAAAATCTTTGGTAGTTGGTAGGGGTTGGTAGTTCTAAGGTTAAAGACATACATATTATGTTTTGGTCCATAGAACTATGATCTATCTCCTCTATTACAGATGATATATGTAATGAATTGCGACTTCATAACGGAATATCCCCAAATGAAGGTAGACTTGAAATAAAGCTACGCCGATTTGATGTACAATGGCATCCAATCTGTGGTTCATCACACTCACTATTTGACAAAGCGGTGCCAGAAGCAATCAACTTTAACCCAGATGCTGCCAAGTATTATTGTCGGCTATTAGGCTACCGTAATGCGTTGTCATACTACACAGATGCGGCGCTGGGATTTGGAGTTGGAAATGGAACTCCGCACATATTGTCTTATTTCAATACTAATGTTGAATGTGATCCTAGAACAGCAGTAAGCTTACGGTGTCTGGGAGGTAAGTTTTAACAAAATATCCCAAAATGACACTTTTAACAATTGTTTATCTAAAACCCACGTGACTGTGGTAATCATTCCTCTTCGATTTAAAGCTATTTTATATATTTCTGGATGCGTTTGTGAGTTTCATAGTTAAATGAGTTCCACATTAAAGTGCAAAGCCGCGATGAGGTTACTGTTATTAAGGCTTACTTGTAGCGGTCCCTCTCCTGTATAAAGTAATAACCGAATCCAAGAGAGTTGTTTGAAGTTAGTCAGATACCAGAATTTCAAGTCCAGTTGCATTTAGTTTCGGTCATTTAAGTCAGATGTTCGAGGCCCTGTCGAGACAAGGGTAATGATATGCGATTTTCTAGCTGAGGTAGAGACTAATCAAGTTATTAGGATGTTAAATCTCGATTCGATTCGAACCATCTCGGGCTGTTACAGTGCAATCTGAATTTACTCCCGCATTGAAATATCTTTCCGCACCCCCCTATAACCGCAGAAAATGTTAAATTGTAATGATACTACAAAACGAAAACGTACAGGGTGTCCCAAAAAAAGAGGCCCCTCATTGCGCCCTCGTTTTCTCCTATTTCTAAAAAGGTGATCAAATATATTTTGGTATGTGAAAAAACCTTGAATCGTTAGGTTTAATAAACCAAAACAACTATATCGATCAGCTCACAACTTTTGAAGATATGCTCTTTTAAAGAAATGTACCCGTTTTTCACTCTGTCCACGGAGAAGGTTTGGCTACTACAAATATTGAATATCAAACATTCCTCAATGATAACTTCATAAAATAACTTTATGGAATGGGCTTTACCGGTGGTTTTATGGGCAATGCATTTTGTTAATACTGTCATTAATTTGTGGGTAAAATGGATCCCGAATGGGACTTCTTTTGCTTTACTTGAAATTACTTATTTTTCTTGGTTATTTATGCCTTTTTGTTTTATTATGTTTCTTACTTTCTTACTTTGTTGTTTCTTGCTTTCTTTTTTTTTTTTTACAACATAAGTCATCTGTCTTTTTAGGATAAAAGGAAGCCCTAAAAGGCTGTTTGGTTTGTCTTTGGTTCTTCTGAAGTGAGTTAACTGTGCTGCTCTGCCCTCTACCTGATTGCCTCCTCGGTCCTCATTGCATCAATTGCGTTGTGTACCATCCTTGTGTGCCGGATATTTGCAAATGCATTCAGTAATACGTTTGCGAAGATCTTGCATTTTGCCACAAAGGAAAAAAATCAAGTGGTGTGAGGTGATCGTACAGGCCACTCCACAGCATGAGCCATCCCAACCACTCTGTTTGCTATCCGTGGACAGAGTGAAAACGGGTACTTTTATTCAAAAGGGCCTATCTTCAAAAGTTGTGAGCCGATTGAAATAATTGTTTTGGTTTATTAAAGGTGATGATTAAAGGTTTCTTTACATACTAAAATATATTTCATCAACCTTTCAAAAATAGGAGAAAAAGAGGGCGCAATGAGGGACCTCTTTTTATTTCGACACCCTGTATCAAACGTAACTGTCACTTAAATATAAACCCTTTAATCAATAACAGTCATAATTGCAGGAACCTAGAACCACCATTTATTACAAATATAAAGAAAGAAAAAATATCCTTATTTTTCGGTAAATTACACAGTAAATTTCCATTGAAAAAAGTGGCGGCGCTGTTTAATGAGGTTCATTATGACGTCAATATTAAAAAGTTATCATGGTCGACTGGCAGTTACCCCTACTGCACTGCTGGTCATCATCAACAATGTTTGATACAAACGCTATTTGGGTTCGGCTGTTATTATTCTCTTGGTGGTGTTTTTTTCGGCCGTCCATATTTCGGTGGATTGTCTATTGAGCCATGAATCTCCTTTTTTCTCAAATTATATCGAACAGATCCCTCGTCAATATTCAATAATCTTGCAATTTCACGGTTAGATTTTCCTTCACTATGATATGCTTCTATCATTCCTTTTTGGTGATCGGTAATTTTTGGCATTTTGACCCTGATCTGATGTTAAATCTGAACAAGTTTGGAAGTCGAAATTAACTATAATGCGCTGCTAGATAGGAAATCCCTGTAGTGAGGCTGCATGATATTAACTGTATGGAAGTTATCTCTTTTGGATCGTGGCAAATAACATAATCGCATAACAATTACTAATGAAATGACATACCGTATGGTATGAATGCACCAGTAAAAATTCTAGCCCGGGGGGGGGGCACTTCCATGACAGATATTAATCATGTGCCTCAGGATAGACCCCTTTTCAAACCGGCTTGTACCCAATGACCCCTTTTTGTGTTATGGTCCTACCTATTACCCAATGACCCCCTTTAAAAAAATCATGTACTCAATGATCCCCTTTTTCTATTTCCTGCTATACCCAATGACCCCTTTTAATTCCCAAATTCTGAGGTGGTACTTGTGTTCTCCTCCAGAAAAAATGACATTTTTCACATTTCCAAGGTGGCCAAGTTGTTTTGACGCAGTTTGGCACTTATTTATGTGTACTTAATGATACTCTTTTGGCAATCCTGCACTCAATGACTCCCATTTTACTTTTTGTTACTCCAATGACCATCCTTTTTTCAAAGTTTCATACCGAATGACCCCAAGTTTTATTCAGGTTGTGTACTGAATGACCCCATATTTTTGTAATTGTACATTTGACCTGAACGCCCCCTACTTTTAACATGGCCGAGGCACATCCCTGCCATTTCAGATAGGGAGTGCCTCCCCCGGGATTCTAGCTGACAGTTTTCAAAATCTGCTTTCTAAACTTTTAAGGATATGTACATTTGGTGACACGGAAAGTTCATATAACTTGCTATTAAAGTATCAAATATAGATATGCGTGCTAAATAAAGATCATATAAATTGATACAGGTACCATTTGCGTAACCCACTGCTGCGGGTATCTGCAGAACTAAAAGAGATTTGTTGATCTACAGATAACGTATGTTGATACGCCCATACTAGTTTTACAGGGGCTAGTATGTCGAGTTCTTTAATACCACATATCGTGTTATTCCTCACAGAGGGTAACTAAACTGGTAGTCCACATGTGTTAATATACCATGCCAGAGCCAAATTATAAGAATAGGACTGCATGTAATATTACTTTAGTCGATGTCGATATATTTGTACAGATGGGACATTCGCATTCAGGCTTTTGGTCAGGGACTTTGGTAGAGGACGTGTAGTTGAGGTATTTGATGGTTATGACTCCTGGGGCAGAATCTGTACTACGACATGGACCAGAGTAGAAGCACAACTAGTATGTCGTCATATGGGATACCAATGGGCTATTGCAGGCACACAACTTCCCTCTGAAGATGGAGCACCACCCACAATTATGTCTATACAGTGCCGCTACGATGCATTATCTCTGGATGAATGTACTGTCCAGGAGATAACAGCTGACTGTGCTTGTGACGAAATGGATGCTGCTATCATTTGCTCTAATAGTAAGGAGAAGTTCTTTAATATCTAATCTAGCATATTGCTTCATGCCCCGGTTTCATGCATTCATGCCAACAAACTTTTCTCCATTGTAGGTAAAACACCGTTCATGATCTAAAGCTATGAAGCAAACAAGAACAGTCCTCAAAAAGACATGCTTCCGCGCAGGATGTTTTCAGGCCAAATTATTTTTCTTAATAGGCACAACATGAGATTGCAATGCCCTTAAATAGTTATTAAACGTTGTAAAACATGTTGTTTATTTCACAAATATTTGGGGCATTTACATGAATGTTGGCTTGCACAATCTGAACGCAACTCCAATCAACTCTTTAAAAAAAGTCAATAATTAATCTTTGTTATTCCTAAAACTTCACAAAAATACGAAGTTTTCGTAGTGGGTTTGTTACTCTATTATGAACATAATTATTCTTGTGCCCATGTATATAAAAAGTATGTGAAATCAAGTTGGTGTAAAATACTATACTACATTGTATCGTAATAAAAAATGCACACATTCCCAAGTTTTATAACTTGGTCAACCGTGAGATAAGTCTCCTTCCAGTCGGTGTCCTTCTCAAATAAATCCGTTGCTATATTAACGTAAATAAAGCCAATTCATCTTATGAAATTTGCCCACAGTGGTGGCGGCAGCATTAAAGTTTAGGGGGGTCGGGGATGAGCATATTTTGGTCCTGTTTTACATGGCCACAAAATAAGGTGTTTTCTGCTATTTGCAGACGTGAAAGATGAAGGTCGGCCGCCATCAATAATATTTTGGGACATTGATAGGTTTTGATAACACTTTTCAATCACGACACTAAAAATTTCTCTGGAGCCCCCCGTTAAAAAATATGACCACCCCCTAAAAATCGCTCCAAAATCACCTAAAATATGTTTTAAAAAGCAGTTTTTCATCGCATTTCAAGGAAATATTGTAAGAAACTCCATAATTCAACAGGTCCCAAACACCTTTGTTCCATAACCATTAGGGTATAGGACATTTTTTGTTTTTGATATAGCCCCCGAATGAAATGTATTTAATTATGTTTGTACTCACTCAGGTAGCATTGTGTGTGAATTTTACATCCGAACTAGAGGCTATTCTTTTTTTATGGGCATTTTAGTGTCTAAAATGGCCCAAAATGAGGGTTTTTCAATATTGCCGTCCATTTCTAATCGTCACCCCATAGGCTTTACATGTAAAATAAAAAGGCTCGTAAAAATTTAATAGCCTCTAGTTCGGATGTAAAATTCTCACCTGATGCTTTTGAGTGATTACAAAGATAATTAAATACTTTTCATTCGGGGGCTATGTGGAATTTTTTTTTATGTATTCCTTGTACAATGACATTTCACAATAAAATGTCCATTGGAAACAAAGGTGCAAACAAATTGGCATTGAAAATACATATATTGGTGAATCTCCTCACAAATTTGCAGAAGCCAGCAATTTCATTAAGGTGGATTTTCATAAACTCAATATAGCCATATTTTCAAAATGTCGAAAATGAGAAAAAATGCAAATTTTACCTAATTTCTAACTTAATTATTGCCTTTATTCAGGCTGAGTTTGATATGACCTTTTTAGATAAACATTTCCCATCCTTTGACTATAGGAAAATGCTTTTTCTATTGTGGGATCTTTTTCCAATTTATTATGAGGGGTCTTTAAAATATTGCATTTTGCATTAGTTCGTAAATCAACAAAATCAAAATGAGCATATTGTCTAATACTATGTACAATCTGTATTAATCAGAAAGAAAATATTATATAACATCAGTTATGTAGATTATTAATAACAACTGAGTGCAAGTTTTTACCTAGAAGTGACTTTTTAATGTCCAAATATCCCATTTTTGGCTGTATTTGGTCAATAATTTACATTCATATATGCCTACATACATGGCGCTACCTAACGGCGCGCTTGATTGTTTGAGACTAAACAACGGCGATATGGCCCAGCGTTTAGGACCGGCTGATCTGCGTAGGGATTTCAGTTGGAGAAATAATGGTATATGATGAAGAAATAGTATAGTATCACAAAATGTTCTGGTATAAGCGTGGTTTTCATGAATGAATCCCTAAATTAAATTTGATGATGCGTGAGAATTTGTTAGATTTTACTACATCCACTTGGTCCATTACCATTTGGTACAATAACCATTTGGTCCTAATTACCATTTAGACCAAAACCCAATAGTCTAGGGACCATTCACAAACACTTGTGGGGGGGCTGATGCAAATCGCGAAAATTTTTCGGGCCACCCTTTACAGACCTCAAAGGCCCATCCCTTTTGACATGAAAATTATGGGTCAACCCCATAGAAACCTATTTCGTTTTAAAGTTTGGAGTGACAGATAACTCATACTGGCCCATGTCCCATGCCTGTGGCACCCCCGGTGATGCATGATGAGCCTATACCGGTTATATTATTTATATACCTTGTAAAGACCGGAAAAGAAGAACAAATAGCCCGGCAAAATGTCACTTTCAATACATGCAGGCCGCATATGTCTTCTTCTTAATTTTTTGGGTACACTATATTTGATGAATGTAGTATGTTTATACACGTGCCTGTCTCATTTACATATATTTACAGCCCGTAACCAGTTGTAGACGAGTTTTTTTTGATGAATTGGCAAATACACGACAATATATTAGATTATAACTGGTTATTAGACCATACGGTTAATAGACCAAACGGTTATTAAATCAAAGGTAATTAGGCCAGATTGTTAATAATACTAGAATTTACGCGGTTCATAATTAAGGTGGCCCCCACCCAAAGGTGTGTAAACAACAAATAATATGCAATATGTTAATAAGCTCATTAATATCAATAAAATATATGCAAATAACATCACACAAAACTATCCAGCACATCAGGCCACCATATACTACATGTATCACAAGACCAAGTTAGAAGATGATCGGTTGTTGCGTTTAAGCTGTAGAGTGGATTGATGAAAATGTAAGCAAAATATGCAAATTAGCTCATCAATATTCATAAATATCACAAAACTATACAGCTTATCAGGCCACCATATCCAATCACCAAACCAAGTTTGAAATTTATCGGTTATTGCGTTTAAGCTGCAGAGTGGATGAATGAAAATATAGGCAAAATATGCAAATAAGCTAATTTATATTCATTGATATACAAATAACATGACACAAACTATACAGCACACCAGACCACCATATCCAATCACCAAATCAAGTTTGAAGTTGATCGGTTATTGCGTTTAAGCTGCAGAGTGAATTAATGAAAATGTAGCTGCAAAATGTAGGCAAAATATGCAAATAAGCTCATTAAGATTCATAAATATGCCAATAACATGACAGAAAACTATACAGCACATCAAGCTACCATGACCAATCACCAAACCAAGTTTGAAGTTGATATGTTATTACGTTTAAGCTGCACAGTGGATTAATGAATTTGCTTCCGCCCGGACAGCCAAACAAAGAAACAAAGAAACAAACAACCAGTCAACCATTTGGATGATAACATAAGCCCCACATATATGTGGGGCCAAAAATATTAGACCAAATGGTTATTAGTCTATATGGTCAGTAGACATACTGGTTAATGGACCAAACAATATTATACTAAATGGACATTAGACTATATGATTATTAGATGTGGTAATTAGCATTTCTGGTACTAGACCTTTTGTATATACAGACTTGATATTTAGTATGGAATATTTTTTGCAAAATTCCAAGACTGGTCTGGAAGGGGTCTCCATAAACCGCACGGGCTAAATATTAATCGGGGTGTGTCGGGAGATGGTGTAACATAATTTTTTGACAGAAAATGTGCTTTCCAAATTCCATTAGTTTACATTATGGCGCTCATAATGTAGTGAAGTATCCTAAAATTGCGGTTTTAAGGAGACAGAATTGGATTTTTGTGGGGGTAAAATTTCTGAATTTGAGCAACATCATTCTGTTATTATCAAATTTATTGAGGTTTAAGGTGATGTTTACTGAACCTTAATACCAATAAGTGTTCATCAGAACTGAAATGCACTTGTAATTTACCAGTTTTGAAAGTGGGAGGAGCTTTAAAAATATGGCTCTTAAAAGTGGTACGCACTCAGAAAGTTTGAATGGCCCCTTACAATCTTACTGTACACAAAGAAGCAGCGTGAGTTCATTGGACAACCAGAAATCCGCGCAGTTGTTTTTGTACCATAAGTTTATAACATTTGACCCCCGGGGGTCATTTAAACTTTCTGAGTACGTACCACTTTTAAGAGCCATATTTTAATCTCCTCCCATGTTCAAAAATGTGTACATTGCAAGTGTATTTCAAATGTGATAAATGCCAATTGCTGACGAAGTTTAGGAAATATCACCTCAAACCCCTATACATTTGATTTTGATAATAACAGAACAATTTTGCATAAAGTCCGAAATTCCAGCCCAGTCCTCGAATTTTGCAAGAAAATATTCCATACTAAATGTCAAGTCTGTAGATAAAATGGGTATTAGACCAAATGGTATTAGACCAAATGGCAATAGATCTGACACCTGATAAAGTCCCCGAATGCGTGAGTCTCACGCTCAATGAGATATTGTAAACGTACATCATTACATGTACATATTCACATTCAATTTTAGACAATGCTTGAAGTACCTGTACATGTTATTTGATAGATAACTCATATTATCAAATTCGCCTTTGAAAAGAAATGAAAATTCCATTGCATTGGTAGTAGATATTATATGAAGTATGGCGTGGTGTTTGTTTTGTTTTGTTATAAATGTGTTGTTGTGTTTTGTCTGATCTAACAGTTAACTAAATATTAGTCAATTTTATTTTAAATATGATTTATTACCTAAACAGTGTAATGTTGGTTGCAAATTCCACTTTCGAAAATATGTTTAAAGACACAAATTCCTTGGAAAAAACAAATTCCATTAAAAAAAACACATTCTGTTATTAGAAACATATTTCTAAAATCAGCAATCAAAATAAATATCATATCAATCTAGGAAACCTGAGTTTCATATCATTAGTTAGCAGGGAGATTCATATGCAAATTCCATGAAAATTAACAAATTCCACTATAATAAAAGAGCAAAATCCACATGAAAATAGTTATCAAACTTAAATCAATAATAACCTTGGTTGAGAATTGAAGCCGTATTGTGAATGTAAAATAATTAGTATGTTTATACATTGGAAAACGTTAATTGAGTCTACAAAAAAAGCAAAAACGGAAAATCCGCCAAAATCAACAAACTCCCCTGCAGTATAGGAAAAAAGTCCCACGCTAATTTAAACATATTTCAGAAGTACAACATGTTGGTTATATTATCCAAAAGGTTTGATCCAATGTTAGCCTGAATATAGCAGAAAATGTGATTTGAAAATGCTCTTTTTCGCTACTTTCAAAATTATGAAAAATCCTGTTTTTGCCCAAATTCCACGATGATATTACGTAATTATATCAAAAGAAATAAATTTTTCTGAATAGGTCATCTTATAAAGCATAGTTCAATTCCAATATGTTCAACTTTCTGTCAGACCCAGGTTATATCACAGGACATTTTCATGATGTCAAATGTTGTTCATTTTTAAGCTGTATCAATTCTGAGGCAGGTCAAAAGAGGGCCAATTTTAGGGGGTCATGGAATTTCCCCAGGGGTCACCTGATTTTTTACTATCATAGTTGTGAACCATCTGACCTAGCTAGACTACATACCAAATATCATTGGATTTGGCTGACCTTCATCTTTCAGCTTTGTGTACAGGCCGCATGGTGCTTAGAAAATATTCCACTTAAAACTCTTGTGAATTAATTATGTGTACTCCAAAAACTACCCCGAGAATACTTTTCACTTTACTAAATCAAACACCACTGGGTCATATGCTGCATTTGCAACAGAAACGAGATGGAGTGACGTAAACGGGATACCAAATGTAACTTTGGGCCCATCATACAGATACGATAGCACCTGGACCAGTTACTATCTGGAAGCTCAAATAGGCGATGAAGATATATGGAGCAGAATTTGCTTTGCCGGGCACGATGACGATGACGATTTGAATGCTTTCAACTGTGATTATTTCCAATTCGATTGCGAGGACGTTCAAGCAAGTAATGTACAAAACAAGATTGGGTTGAACTCCACAACTGTTTTAATTGGGACTGTGCGACTTTTGCGAGGTCGTGCGGATGTGCTGATTGATGGGTGGGTGAATGGAAGCTGTTCGGATTTGGAACTAGATGAACTCACTTGCTTTTGTGGTAAGTGAATGTCAATAATGTATCATGTGGATTATCTTCTAGGTGATATCGTTTTCAGCATGGTCACCACCGCCGCCACTGAGTAAGATCGGCTCTTTCATTAAAATGTAATATACTTGTACAGTATGAGTGTAAATTTCCCCTCACGAAATAAATAGAACAAAATGTAATTTAACTAAGGTGAATCATCATTCAATTGTCATGTGACACGCTGTCAAACTTCTTTTCACCATTGCCGTAATCTTTTACTTGTTATAGAACTGATCACTGTTGAAAAACCGACTGCGATAGTAAATGGCACAAGGATGTATAAGGCATCCCATAGTAGCTGCGATGGTCGATGCGATCACGATGACTTCACTTCTTGCCAATGTGACAGTAACTGTGTATTCTTTGGTGACTGTTGTTTTGACTACGACACTACGTGTCACGATGTGCATAACGTAACGCAAGAACATATCCCTGACAGAGACACATATCACTGCATCGATGCCTATGACGCCACATCAACTTCACAGCATAGCCTTAGATCAGTTTATCTTGTGAATCGGTGTCCTCGATCTTGGAAGGAACCATACATCAAATCACGTTGTATGTCGGAAGATACCAATGCAATGCATGTTTATGATCTTAAGGGTGTCAACTACCAGAACATGTATTGCGCAATATGTCACACGAATAACCCCGATGATATTGTTACGTGGGGTTATGAATCTTCTACGACAGACAGCTGTTACCATGAGAGAAATCCACGCATCATATCTCGTCACTGCCGTGAGTTTCCGGAATGTCCCGAATCATTCCAAAATGACACAATTAAAACAGCTTGTCGGTCTTACTTTTACCCGATAAGCATATCATGCTTTGGTGATCCGCAGATTTATTTATACAAAAATCCACACTGTAAAATATGCAGCGAGGAATATCATGATGAAAACGCGTGCATTGAATATGCTGAAGTATTAAATCCCAACCACCCAGGTCTTGTTAGTATGTGGGACTTTAGACCTAGTACAAAAGACTCTACCGTTGACCCGTCTTTTGTTTGTCCACCTGGAGAAACGTCTGATCTGGTATCCCAACAATGTAAACCCGTCGTGTGTTCGTTTGGCTTTGCGTTGCGGAGTAACAAATGTGTTTTACAGAATGACACTAAACACAGCTACGAATTAATCGACATATGGGATTGCAAGCAACAGCAAGCCATCGTCATGTTTAAGGGTCAAGCAACATCTAGCCTTTGTTTGCGAGCCAAGATTAGCAAATACATCAAATCTGATCCACGTCAATTTGAGTATCGCATATCTACTGCTGACCATTCTCTTTGGATTGCACTTCGTTATGATAACATAAGAAATGGCGCTACTCTAGTTCAAAGTATTGAAGAAATATTCCACGCCGATACACACATGCATGCATGTAACATTGACGAGATTGATTTTGCGGTGTATTGTAACCATGATAGTAACAGCGGTATGAACGACGATTTTAACTGCATTCAAAATTGGTTCTCTATATCACCATCTGACATAATTCCAGTCATACCTCAAATCATGGAAATGTTTATTTTTATGACGGCCAGTATATCGCCCCAGATCACATTATTTTTAATTTTAATTATGTAATTCGAAGCGGGAAACTTACAACAATGGAAGTAGTATTTTTCTGTGGTCAAATGATAGATATTCCATTGTTGAATTGCCAAATGATAACGATAGCGGCCTCAGAGTATCATATCAACGAAAGTGGGTTGTTCCTCGATGGTAGCGATGGCGTTGTTGATACTGGTCGTTTTATTTTGTTGAAAGACGAATCTGCCCAAATCTGCATTGATTCTATTCCTTCTACAATCGATAAACCCCAATCTCATATTTACCGATTTATTTATGGAGTTCTTGATTGTGTCGCCTTTGTATTCACATGTCTGTCTTTAATTGCGGAGCTTTTTACGATCGTAACTTACTGCAAGTTCAAAACCCTTCGTCATTTGTACGGATTTGGTATTTTGTGTCTTAGCGTTAGCTTATTTCTTGCACAGGTTTTCACTATTCTTTCTGATAAGATTGTAATGTCGGATACACTCTGTATCGTGTTTGCTGCTCTAACGCATTACTTGTGGCTTGCTGTCTTTACTTGGGCGACCATACTTGCGATGATTCTATGTGAAAAGTTTGTTATTCATCCAGTCAATCGAAAAAGTGATAAAGAGATGACAAAACTGGCCTGCCTGCTATTTGGTTTGTGCACACCATTACTGATCGTGACCTTGACGCTAGTTGTCCACGTCTTAATACCATCTGATGTAGGTATTTATGGCAGAAGTGCTTTTGGAATTCCTGTTGCATTGGCGATTATCAGTAATATCATTCTACTGACAGTAACGATGGCTGGTTTAGTTTTGCAAAGGAGAAAGTCTAATGTGTTGCAGCAAAAACATGCCAATAAAGATGGAATGCGAGACTTACTTATATTTTGCAAGGTATGATTAACAATAAAGAAATATAAATAGTATAGATTTGTGACAATGTGACTGTGTATATAACTCTTGATTTGGTATGTAGGGGTACTTCTGTGGGGTTACGTGCGCGTGTGTGTTAACATAGTGCACATTTTCAAGAGGGGATGCAAAAATATCATCCTGATGATCGTATCCAAAACCTCTTTAGTGTAGCAAACGTGTGCCACCATAGGCGGCGGAAGTGGGGGGAACATATCCAACCTAAATTGAGGCAAGTGGGGGACCCCCCAAATCATAATAGAAGCAAAATCAAGCAATAAATGCCCTGTGCATCTTTTTAGAACATCATGTTTTGGGCCCAAATAGGGTACATTTGCGCTCATGTAAAACAGGACCAAAATATGCTCTTCCCCCCCCCCCCTAAATTTTAATGCTTCCGCCACAAGAATGTGTGCAATTTAATATTATTTCGCTCCCTGACGAATTTGAACAGGTGATGTGATATCAGTTTGTTCTTTTCCCCTCAGGTTTCGTCTGTTTTGGGGCTTTGTTGGATCCTGATGTTTGTGGCCAGTGCAGTTGATACTCACGCCATATGGTGGATTGCAATCATTGCATCATCCCTACAAGGTGTTCATATATTCATCTCCTTTGGATTTAGCTACCAATCACGTAAATTGTGGAACGATTTCATCAAAAGACGTAAAAATTTATATTCACCCGATTATTAACTTGGTGATGGTGAACCGCTATCATATAATTATTATCTAGGCATTCGATACTCCTATACTATTAACAGAAATTAATGCATTTTTTGATTACGAGTACATAATAGTACTTCATAAAGTAATTACTATGTGATACTACGCGAGCCTAAAAACAGGCGTAATTCGGTTCTTATTTAGCGCACATGTATCAAAAACAATCAATTTACCTAGTAAACCGGTAAAGGTCATTAATCTTGGACATGGCATATTTCTCGATTCCTATGCTGGTAAATCAAGTAAATCACTAGAAGCTTAATGTTTACTCCAATACACACGCACCGAACTCAAGATACGGAATATTGTACCAATAATTATAAGAATTGTTCAATCATGTCAATGAAACCGTTTTAATGATTTAATTCATCAAATTCTCATACCATTAACCAGACATAGTATAGCAGATAAATTTTCTAAGGGCTCTTGATAAAGGGGCAGGTATGCAAATTAGAAAAAAGCCACTACCACCAGGTAATAGATACACCAATGGGGGTCAACACCTAGGTGGATGTAGAATGTCAAAGTGGTGCAGTTTTAATATACTCTATGAAGTAAAATGTGTAAAATATTTCCCAAATGTGGGTAAATTGTAAATTTTTCAGAAAAATGGCAATATTATATTGTTTTCAAGTTCGATGCCCAAAACTTATTTGTTTTTATCAATTTATAATTGTACACTCTAAAATGTGTAAACTGTTGCCCGATTTCAACCAATTTTCTACATTTTCAGTAAAATTACAATACAATGCAATGGTTTCACATTTGGGGCTAAACACATTCGTTTTATGAAACTATATATCATAGTTTTGTCAGAAGTTTGGTTTTGATTGCACCATTTGTCAATTCCGACTACCAATTTTGTCAAAATCAACTTGCGAATGTACCCGTGGATGGATGATTTAGCAAGCCACAATAGAAATATCTATTATTTCTGCTGGTTATATTAGAAATGAAGTACTGAGTTGGACATTTTGGCAGTCGCAAGTGAAAGAAAGTGAAATCAAAACAAATATTTTGACAAAAAAGCTCACGGGCGAAGCTGAGGCCTATAAAAATTTAAAAAAATCTAACACTAAAAGACACAATTTCATGCCTAATTTTAACACCATGATTATCTCAAAGGTACGATATCTGTGCCATGTTTTTATCCGACTTTACTGAAAAAAAATTATTGTTTTTATATTTGACCGAGAAAATTAATTTCAAAGCAAAAACCAAAAAAGATGTATTTCTTATTCTGATTTCAACATGTATCGATCGACTTTTAGCACGACTATGCATAAGAAAAGAGGATGGTTACTGGCGTACTGAATAAAATAAAATGGCCTGAAAAATCTTAATAGCAGAATATTTCCAGACAACGATGGCAATATTGTATATAAGTATGAAATAAATAGTCTCTTAGTGTTGTATCAAGGATCAAGGATGTGAAGGCTGTATTATAATCACTTAAAGGAAGTGTCCGGCAATCACAATATTATGTCTTATATGTTAGAAAAATAATTATCATGATGCAGTTTTGTCTACAGTAGAATTCACCACGATGCAGGACTTTTAAAAACCCCATTAAAAGCTATTAAACCAAGATAACACTCATTGAAAACAGCTCAGCTATGATAAATCAGATATTGTGGTTAAATCCACACTACACATGTTTCTGTTTTTACCTGTACGATATTGCAATGAGGTGGTATTATAGTTTCAGTTGGGTGAACGATTATAAAGCAAACGCAAGGTAACAATACTGTGTGGGCCTTTGTTTCCGAAATGAGACAATAGTCTGCACATTGTTAACCAGCATTCTTGAAAATGAGAAACATAATGGTTGTAGACTTAACACGGTTTGGAAATAATTTCTTTCTTTATTTTTTTTTTTGGTGTTATCTGTCGTTTACATATCCTTCCTAAAACACCAAAATGCGAATATTTCTAAACACCTAAATTAGCTAAACATTTAGGACATGTTACAAAACTATATTTTCTAGAATTCCAGAGAGTACTTTAAATATTGGCCGGTTATTTTTCACACAGTGACGTTAACTAGGCAATGCCTTATACCTATAACATACACTAAAAAACCAAATTGCGAATATTTCTTAACACCTAAATTAGCTACAAATTTAGGAAATGTTACAAAACTATATTTTCTAGAATTTCAGAGAGTACTTTAAATATTGGCACACACACTTTTTTTCACACAGTGACGTTAACTAGGCAATGCCCATATACCTATAACATACACTGTTTGTAGAGGTCACGCGTCAATGGTGAGAGTAATGTGTATTATGTATATGAAAATGAAAAGTAACTGCAGTATGTCAAGCAAGAACCACGTGGTTTTATTTAAAACAAACTCACAATAACTGTAAAAACGATTAAAACGAATTCCCGCGCCGAAATTGTCTAGAGCAATGACGTCCCAATAATTCAATGAAGCCTGACGACAAATGAGCACAAATAACCATGACGTCATTGCTCTAGAACATTTCGGGCGGGAATTTTGAATGTCGCGTGTTGAGAGATTCCTGTTTTTATTCGTTTTTATGGTTAATATGAGTTTGTTTTAAATAAAACCATGTGACGCGTGCTTGATAATTATTTTTCTAGCATATAAGACTTAATGTTGTGTTTGCCGGAGACTTCCTTTAATATTGTAGCAAGGATCAAGGATGTGAAAGAGGTACAATAATCTCTCAGTGTTGTAGCAAAGGTCAAAGATCAAAGATCTGAAGGCGTTATTATTACCACATACCAGTATTGTACATAAAACCGAAAAAAAAAATGCTTACCAAGGCCGATGGCGGCAGATACAAAACCCTAAGGAATAACAATGATGATTTTATTGACAAGATTAAAGCTAGAGGGCGTGATAACTAAAGATGGAGGGGTAGGGAAAGACAGATATGGGATAAAAGGCGTTATCTGTCGACATTGATGCCTTGCCATTTGGTACAAGAGATTGGAATTTATTGATCGCAAAATGATTCTTGTGTAAGATGATGTGCTCTTGGTGTTTGTGGATTGTTTCAATGTCCATCAGAATGTATTTCCCTCATTCTTCTAGGCCTGCCCTCTTTACCGGGCCAATTTTAATAATTTAACCTTGATCGCTGTTATTGCCGACACGACTGATCAATTTCTACTGGTTTATCTGGCATGAGAATTAAGTCGTGTTCATAACGGTCGGACATAAGTGAGTTATTACCGGTAATAAGCAACTTATAACCAGTAATAGTGACTTATTAACGGTATTAAGTGACTTAAGTCCGACAGTGTGAACATGACTTTAGGTGCACCGATAATTATATTTCGCACTCGTTAATAATATTATAATAAAGATTGATAAACACCTTACGTTAATGTCGTTTGTTTTGTCGTAATATCGTGTATTAGAAATTAACATAAAACTGAGCGTGTTTATAGTGAGCCAGATTATTCTGTATTTAGCGTATATTAGCGTATAAGTACTGCGAAATCAAATTTATCAACCCCGTTATCACCACGTTTATTTGCAAGTTCAAATAGAATGGGGGCCAATAAATTCTCTTCAAGAGCTATGCGGAGATCTATGTTGTTTTTGAGATGGATGATCAGTCATCACAACGTTCCTTCACAAGTGTACTGAAGGCCTTGTTGATATTTTCAGCATATAAGTAGAGTCTAGCAGCTGTTGCAAATCTTGGATTGCCATGGTTAACACTTTACATTTGTATGTCATATTAAAGTTTATTCGAGATTTGTCTTCTCTTTACTGTTTCAAGTGAAAGTGTCTGATTGAATATGAGAGTTTCATTCATAGATTTTGAAAATTATATAACTCATTTTGCCAAAACAAATCGTCATACGACAGTGTGTCAAAACACCGACGAGTCTTGAAACCAGGCACACTACCATTACGTGACCACTCCGCAATAATATGGATCTTGTCCCACTGCCCTACAATTCACGATTTATTCTGTGTTGGTTACGTGATTAATATTCCGGGTAAAGATTCAGGCAGGATCCATGTTGCTGCAACGACAGTCGTATGGTCGACAGCAGCTGACCAGTACACGTACGTAGAAATTTGCATCTTTGTTGTTCTGAATACAACCATGATTCTAACTCGATCACCTTCTAATCTGACAGAATTGGCTTGTGAATATTTAAATAATAACTCAAGAACCGCAGCACCTATAAAAGTATATCTGTGATATTTTAATTCTTCTACACGCTCGCTATGAATTGAGCAATACAGTTTTTGCCAAAGCTCACTACCATTCGTAAGATGCTGTGAACTACCAAATCACAACAGTTTAAAATAATTAATAACCTTAAAAGTAGTATTCATTTCATAGCGGCCAAAATACCAAAATAATCAATTAAAATATATGTAAAATATCAGTATTTATAGATGGCTCAACGGAATTATTTCAGATTAATTTGAATTGTTCTGTTAAGAGGGTTTTTTCTTGGCCTGATTGACTGAAAATAAAATGATGATAGTTGCCCGTGCACTCTTGTACTTAGTAACGGGTGCTACGCATGTGTATTTAGTTTGATAAATAAGTTTGTTATTGTTAGTATGGTGTCTATCTGTATTAATCAACCTATGTAAATTTACATTAATATTTTATTATGCTACATGTATTAATAGCTTCAAACCAAAACCCAGATGATTTCAGAATAGTGTCTAATCAAGAAAGGATCAAAGTTCGCTTCATTTTGACCTTGTTCCAAATATTTACATGGTAGTATGCTTTCTTGTTTCTAATAACATTACAATACTGTAAGCGTTCTGAACACAGCAATCAAAAATGGCAGCTAAAAAGTTGACGAATAGTTACATCCATGTGCCGCGTAAACATCCCTTCATCGGGCTGACGGTGGGACAACAATTGTATAAAATGGCGGACAAGTATCCAGATAAAGAAATGTTTGTGTTTTATGTCGACAAAGAGAGGATTACTTTCAAACAAATGAAAGAAAATGTAAGTTATGCATCACAAAGAATATGTGGAATTACCAATGAGAAAACCAAAGAGTATAAACATCGATTAGAATTGCGTGATTGTTTGATTGTTGTGCTTTAATTCTGTATTTAATGTTTTGATTCCCTTTAAGAGTCAGCAATTTGCGGCCGCCCTTATTTCCAAAGGCCTTAAGAAAGGCGACACCATAGCAATATGGGGTGCTAATCACTCGGAATGGATAGTCGCATACTACGCGTGTATGCAACTTGGAGTACTGTTGGTAAGTATTGTCGTTGCGTCATGCTGCTGGTACATGCGAACTTAAAGCCTAGCTATAAGATATAATAATGACATTAATAATGTGTAGATGTCATCACGCCTTCAATAATTCTACGAATGAGGTGCCAATAGTTATCAGACATGTAGTATCCGTACTCGTACCCGTACTAGTACACGTACACATGGCTCTGTAACCGTACCAGTACCCGTACTATGCCCTGTTTGGCTTCGGATCCGTACCCGTACTCATGGACTGGGTCACAGTGCATGGCTACATGTATGCAGGAAAGTGGGAGACTACTATCACTTCATCCCAGCTGCACGTTAAAGACCCATTCAGTGATCCCAGCGCAAGTGTAAAAAAAAATTCAAATTGTTTATAAATTGCTTAAAACTGAAGGATAAGTCATTCAAATTGTCATTTGGTATTTTTGAAATGACAAATTTGGCAAAACACGAAGAAAACAGCAGTACTGACGATGTTGAAGCCCCATTCAAATACATATAGCTAATTTAGATACTGTCAGTATCTAAATTACAGATTCGTAAAATGTCTTATGTTGCCTTAAATACACGGCTTTCGGCTGAACCACTCGCAGGCTATGTTAGCACATCTATGACAATAACAAAGGTACCAAAATCTGAATTTCGATGATTTTTACCATCGTCCGGATGAGCAAATCACTGAATTGGCCTTTAACTCCTCTCATGAATCCCACTGTGAGTCCTCTGATCATAATCAAAACAAATTGGTCACATGGATGGGGATGTAACACTTGGATCCAGATAGCAAGAAATATCTGGCAAATCTGGCCATGCTACACAAAATGGACATGCAAAACTATATTACACACGTGTTAGCAGCCTATAACCTGTATACACTTGTTGCCACCTATATACATGCTACATGTCGCATTCACACACGATACAAGGATATTTCTTTACAGATGAATGAGCATGAAAAGAGTGTACCGCACGACTATATGGTGCGGACTAAATATCATTAGTATATTCGGTAATGTAATGTAACTGATACTGTTTATTGTACAGGTACCAATGAGATTAGAATTTCCAAGTTCCACAGTTGTCGCGCTAATGAATAAGGTAATGTCTCTCCATTATGAAATTACTCTTTCTTAATTATTATCATTAATTCGTTGCCTTTTTTATTTTCCTGAAATAATACGATCATTGTGTCATATTATTTTTCCACTTTGTTGTTCTGACTACAGTTGCATTGTAAGGCCATGATTCTGACACGATCGCCATCTAATGTGGTGGAATCGGCATATGAATGTTTTCCAGAATTTAAAAACACATCAGCTGACCACTTCAAATCTGCGAGGTAAGATTTCTATTTCATTAATTCTTTTGAAAATCACTTTTCTGTGACTTTGTTTCAAATAATTTCAGTTAAGTTGTTTGAAACAATCTCCCGTTATACCACATCAAAATGGTCGTCCAGTAAATTTTGATTTTGCAAATTGCATTTGTTTGCGGATGCCACAAACAAGGTAAGGATGCACATTTTGTGAACAAAACACACGCAAAAGAAACTTTGTCTACTCCCTTCAGAAATAAATTCAAATTATGCATGTGCTTATTATTTATCAGAACTTATTTATTTTGAATGATTTCAATCTTATTTCTACGCAGTTGCCCGGATGTGGAGTTCATCATTACATGCTGTGCACCAACACTTAATTTTCCCAGTAAAAGGTAAGGTTGTATTGCGTCAATAGACGTGATAATCTTTCTACTTTGGGGTTTTAGTTCCTGAAGGGCTAGTCTAATCACTTATCTAAAGGAATAACTAGCTGCTTTTAAAAAGTGTTACTTAAACATCCTTTGACTGTTATGTAACTCTTTTATATTTTTGAATGTGATCTTTTACTAAACAAGTTTTCATGTTCCAACAGAGGTGTCTACAGCTACGACGAATTTATGACTCTGGGCAAAGAGACTGACATGGACAATGTGATCGAAGTCGGTATGTCCCTAGATATGGATGATCCATGCAGCATATATTTTACATCAGTAAGTGACAATGTGGTAACATAACAATTCTCAACACCTTCATAACTATTTTTTGCGGTAGCTTAAACTCCTATTTGCCAAAATCCGCTAGTGTTGTTATTAAAATACCTGTATGATAAAGGCCAATATGTTGCACCGTCACTTGTGCTGTCTAAGCTGCATATAAAGTTTATCAGATAAAAGATTCTGATATGGTTATTTTGGTGTAAAGGGTTGTGAACATGTTTTAATGCAAAACTCGAACAACGTTGTCTTCAACTTGTTGTTGAAATGAGAGGCACTCTCCATGCTACCACGGACATCGTCAGACTACATAGATCTGGCCAATACCTGCTGTAACCATATCAATGTGAATGATTGGTTGTTGGTTAATTTATTGATTGATACAGGGTAGCACTGGGATGCCGAAGCCTACTGTACACTCACATCATGCAATGCTTAATAACACTGTTGTGTTTGGATTCGGATTCCGAGCAGAGGTGGAGAATTTCGACTGTGATTGGGTAAATAATAACGTTACTAATGTAAAATAAACGCATTTAACATGCAGAATACAGGATTAAACATCCCCTTGCTTGGTTAGGCAATATTTTTTCTGAAATTGTTCCTCGCCTACATACTCAAACATTAAAAGGAAAATCAAGTGTCATCGAGAGTCTGTAAACTTTAGTTTATGTTCCTTTTCTTGAATGGTTACAACAAAAAGTTATATTTAATGTGTAAAATACATTGTTGTCGTTCATCAATTAATTGTAATTAATCATTAAACTTATAATCAGTATATCAAATTTTTTGAAGAATGGTTCTCCATTTCAAATTGACATACGTATGTTGAATCACGGTTGAATTCATATCTGCATTAGCCACACAGCTGTGATATGCCGAAATAGTGGCGTATGACACATATTTATCACATAGCTGCGTTGTCGTGCAAAACATGGGATACACTGAAGCTAATTAGCGATAATATATAATTAATTAATGATATGCATGTCTTAAAAGTTTGTCAAAAATGTAGAGCTTAATACTTAGATTATACAAGCGACTTTTCGCACACATTTATCGGACGCCATTTAAATAAAATGTTAAAAATGCTTAGAAAATCAATATGCAAATATGCAAATTTTCCTGGTCCAAGTACATATATATCTAGACCATTCAAGGTTTGCATATTGGGATCCCTAAAATTGCCATGTGCAAAGGGCGGGGCATTGAATTTTGGCAGGCCGAGAGGGCGGCAAGCGAGTTTTGACAGAAGGGCAGGGCAAGTACTTTTGGAAACGCCGTTTGGAATCTTCCCTCTCATAATTATTGCACTGACTGACCCAGCCTGACTGTCGTGTACACTCACATAATGCAATGCTTAATAACACTATTGTATTAATTGATATAGGGTAGTACTGTGATGCCGACGCCTACTATACACTGACATCATCCAATGGTTATTGACACTGTTTTTGTTTGGATTCGGATTCCAAACCGAGGAGGAGAATTTCTACAAGGGATCCCACCTGTGCGTCTTTCATTAAAAGGCCTATGTTTGCCCGGGATGTTTGTTTGCTTTGATGGTGACTCAAGACTTTGATTCCATTTGTTAATAGTTATTTATTCTTATTGTTTACTTATTAGGACTCGGGTCGGTTTATGGCAGGAATAACCTTTTCTGGTGGCCTATTTGGTGTATTTCTTCCCCTCAACTATTGTTTTATACCCAATATTCGATGCCGAGATAATGGCAGAAGCTATTCAAAACGAAAGGTACTCTATCCTGTATTTTTGTATCTATTTTTGGGTGTCAGTGTTTTTTTGGGTTTTTTGGGTTTTTTTTTGGTTTTTGGTGTTTGTTTTTTTGTTTTTTTTTTACTCACATGATGGCAGGTGGTATAGCTTAAATTATGTTGTTGGTTTTTTATTGTTTGATTTCAATCATTTTGCTCGAGTGTGGTAAGATTTGTGCATGTTGTAGTTTTGTACCTCGCATTGATGCCTGTTTTGAGTTCAATTGCATTTAAAGCAGTTTTTATATTAGAAGACAAACGTATTTTACAACGTCTCATACGGTACGAAGCTATCACTATAACCTATTTCAGGCCTTAAATATTATTTTCATAGGATAAAGTGAGGAAATGAGGCTACCGATATGGCCACACTAATTTAGGTAAATGTATGAAGAACTTTTCATTCCTATAATGAGGATCTTTGCCCTTTATTTTGGGATTCTAAATTTAATAAAGGAAATTATGAATTTTCAGGGTGACTATACTTACTATAATACACATTTATTTCTTTGTTTCAGAGTAACACACGGTATCGCAATGATTCACCAAATTCATGATCTTGTCAATTTACCAAATATTGAAACTTACGATTTCTCCCACTTCAAGCTAAGTAAGGGTGCTGCAAGCATGTTTAATTCACATAATAAACTCCTCAACATAAGTTAAAGTTTTTTCAAGCATATATATCTCAAATTATATTGATATGTTCATAGGGGTTGCATATCAATGGATAGCCATTGATCTATTATGATGATCATTATAATGATCATTGTGTGTCATATTATGGCCGATCTTCAAATACCCCCGTTTTAAAGATAGAAATCGTTTACCTTTTACAGGATATACAACAGTTGGCCACCTTTTTCATAATAGATCAATGGACATCAAATGTGAATATTTGGTTAATGGCGCCATTTTGAATAATTTGATAGTTTGGGCATCTATGTACCAATTACAAGTGATTATATTGTGACACAGCAACCTTAGATTTAAAGCAAAAATTTAAATTTAAATTTTTGTTAAAAGTCCCAAGAGCTGGGGTGTCTATATGATAATTATGTGAAATCAATATAAAATTTGCAATTTGACCACCACTAGAATTTTTTAGCATAGGGCAGCCATTTAAGATTTCATCATCTAAATGACTTGGTCATGTACACTATAGGGGCCTATATGTCACAAACATATACCTAGACACCAATATCGATACCATCGCCCTAGGAATATCTTTCAAGTGATTTTTACTAAAATTCACTATTTTAGCCGCCTTTTTGAATTTTGGACCATAGGGCAACTTTTTTGGATTTTGTAAACTAGCTGAATGTCTTTGTCATGTCCCCAAACATATAACTGGACACCAACATCACCACCATCGGCCTGAGAATGCCGTTCAAATGATATAGACTAATATTCGACATTTTAACCGCCATTTTGAATTTTTGGGCATAGGGCAGCCACTTTGGATTTTTTATAAGCAATGTAAATGACTGTTTCATGTCCGCAAACATATACCTACACCCAAATCACGACCATCGGCCCGAGAGCGCCGTTCAAATAAGTTAGAATAATGTTCGGCATTTTGGCGGCCATTTTGATTTTTTTTGTATAAGGCAGCCATTTTGGATTTTGATAAACTATGTAAATAATTTTTTCATGTCCACAGACATACTCATAGACACTCAAATCACCACCATCGGCCTGAAAAAGCCGTTCAAATAAGTTTGGCTAAAATTCACCATTTTGGCCGCCATTTTGAATTTTGGAACATAAGGAAGCCATTTTGGATTTCGTAAACTGTCTAAATGACTTTCTCGTGTCCATAAACATATATTTAGACACCAAAATCACCACCATTGGCCTTAGAATACATTTTTAGTAATTTTGACCCCCATTGTAGGGGCACCCCCCGGAAAAAGCACTTTGGGCACATTTTTAATTAAAGTGGACTACGGGAGCGTGTTCTACGCAAAATTTCAGTCTAGTAACCTTATCAAACATAAAGTGAACACTATTTCCCATCCGCGCGTGAATGAGAGCCCGACTAAGTGTGTATACGTACTAAGTTCTAACATGCATGACGGATTTTTATTTACGCGCAAACGCATAACGTGTATACATGCGCTCATCCGTTAACTCGCGTTTATGCTATAGTAAAAGTCTAAATTCATCACCGATTAACATCGTTTGGCTCCTGTACAACGGTAAAGGATGAATTTTTGAACCAGTGATAGCAAACACAATAGAGTAAAATAATACAAATGATGAAGAATATCAAAGAATTATCACAGGCGGTCATTTAACTACTGATGATAGGGGTAATGCCCTGGGGATAATACTCATAATAGAGTTTGAAAAGGTCAATGATATTGAACTTATAGCTACAAAAACAAGTACAAAGAACGTAACAAGTATCAAAATAATGCCGCATGGTCTAACACCAAGAAAATATTATCCAAAAGGTCAATTAGTTTAATATTAAATAATAGTCAATGTAGATAAAAACTGACAATTTCAATAATGGTGGTAATCGGCACCAATGGGTTCAATGCCCGAACACGAACGTAGGTAGGATAACACAACCTCACAACTTTTGTTTTCCAAAAGACGCTAAATCTAATTGCTGTCTTGTGTCACGTTTTCCTACAAGATTTTAACATTTTTAAGTTTTAGTGACATTTAATAATTGGTATGGATATTTTTGTTCATTTCATTATCATTTTGTTCCCTAACATTCTCCAATTAAATTTTTTTTTAATGGCTGCCATTGAATTTAGCTGCTTTTGGAACAAAGAAAAATAATATTCATTATTTTCTTCTTCGCACGTAGGAGATTTCAGGGATTTATTTATTTATTTATTTATTTATTTAAGATAAGGTAACCAAAAAAATTGTTGAAACTATTCTAGTGGTAGATTGACAAGGTTACTGCTACTCTTAAGAATACCGTCAAATGAATTTTACACAAAGCAGCCTTTGGAGCTAGCGCCTATTGGAACCAACTGTTCATATGTTACCCGAAAGAAAATATAAAAACGTTACTTAAAAATCTCATAGATTTAAATTAAAAGCATACTGATATAGGACAGTCACTACTCTTACTACTATTACTACTACTGGTTGTATCAAATCCCTGATCTTGTTACTTGCTCCATTGTATGCAAGGACAGTATGGGAGAATTCATTAAAAAGACTGGAAATTTATACTTCGTCCGTGTTTTGACATACTGTCGTATGACGAAAATGCTGTTTTCAGAAAATCGCATTTCAGGTTTTTCCAATTTTTGAAGACCCATTGAAGAGCACCAAATTAAAATGTTTATTATTTTCAAAGAATATAATTAATACGAGTAATATATCTGTCTTTGCTCTTAACATAATACAAACTTTTTATTCATTCACTAATCATACGACAGTATGCCAAAACATGCACAATTTAAAAACCTACGTATTAAGAATGATACGTCGTGTGATACGACAGTATATCAAAACAATAGACACAATCAGTTACACAGTGTCCTATGGCGACGTATCATGATACGACTGTATGTCAAAACACAGAGTTTTTATTCAGGCGATACATAAAAACCACGGCGTATCACACTAATTAGTGCCATATCACATTAGCTAATTACATTTAGGTCTCAAAACTTTGTAAATATGAGAGTTTCGTTCATAGATTTTGAAAATTATATAACTCACTTTTCCAACAACAAAAATCGTCATACAACAGTGTGTCAAAACACCGACGAGTCTTGAAACCAGGCACACTACCATTACGTGACCACTCCGCAATAAGATGGATATTGTCCCACTGCCCTACAATTCACAATTTATTCCGTGTTGGTTACGTGATTAATATTCCGGTAAAGATTCAGGCAGGATCCATGTTGCTGCAACGACAGTCGTATGGTCGACAGCAGCTGGCCAGTACGCGTACGTAGAATTTTGCATCTTTGTTGTTCTGAATACAACCATGATTCTAACTCGATCACCTTCTAATCTGACAGAATTGGCTTGTGAATATTTAAATAATAACAATATAATAATATTCCAAATATTAAAAGTAGTATTCATTTCATATCAGTATTATAGATGGCTCAACGGAATTATTTCAGATTAATTTGAATTGTTCTGTTAAGGGGGTACTACACCCATCACATTTTTTTGCGGGTTTTTGCATTTTGTGAAGAAATGAGAAGAAATTCACTTCATTTTGGAAAGCTTACTATCAACGGATTTCGTTAAAATTTTGGATACGTGTTGCTAACGCATTAGAGAAATAATGTTGATATGTAAAATGGGAATAAGTGGTTCCTGATGGCTTCATGAACTTGGTGATTTTCAGTGCTCCACATCTATCAAAAACGAACTGGTTAAAATGCTTCTATTTTCAATGTTGAGCTATATTTCGTATTTTTAACTAGCGACATTATTTCACTGAAACTTTATAAAGCCATAGGTAAAAGGTTACCACAACCATACTACAGCAATGTTGAAAAAATTGCATTTCTCGTCACCACACCACCATATTTCGCATAGGCCGTTAAGCTTAAAATTTGCCGATTTTGGTAACTATTTTAGCTTTGTTTCTAATCCATTTCAACTATGAACTCCAAAATTGATACAGTGATATCATATTTTAAGCAGATTAATATAATTTGTGACTTACCTATGATTGTCGCTGCCCAAGGCAAAATAATCAAATATATTCCATAGAATTCTGGCGTCGCCACGGTATCCGAATTTTGACATGCGGCCATTTTAACTACGTCACCCACAATCCATTGCGTTATAACGAGTTGCCGAGTTTTATTCATGTATATATTTAGGTATTTTTAAGCTCAAATTGCGGCGTATGGGGCAATATATACGGAGCCATGGAGTAGGAAAAAACTAATTTTGGACAAGCCAAGACGGGAGGGGGCAAGGAATTTGAGAAAAATTGGCAGATCAAAGGGGGAAAGCGATATTTGGCGCACATTAAATGGGACAAGACTGATTTTTAAATAGCACGCACAATGATGCTTTCACGCCACGGGTAGGCCTATGCCTAAAGAAAGTTAGAAACGCAGTCAAAATATGAAAAAATTTCCTGCACGTTATCCGGCACGCATATAACGTAGGCCCTACGCTTGCATTTAGACATTCCATCTAGACAATTTTAAAGGCCTATCCAGTGATCCCAGCAAAGTGTGAAAAATCAAAATTGTTTATAATGTCTAAAAGTAAAGGTTAAGTCATTTAAATTGTCATTAGGTATTTTTAAAATGTAATATTTGGCATAGGATCCTCAGCAGTAGGCCAATTGACAAAGTTGATAATGTAGGTGGCCTATAGGCTTACCTAATCAGATTCGTCTGATTTTTCCCGAGATGAGATTTTGTCTTTACTCGGCGTTTGGCTAAACCACTAATACTAAGCTAAAATGAAATAGCATTTCTACGGACACTACCGTATATAACAACAAACAGGGACAACAAAGGCGATTATGAAGGCCGGGGAAGGGGTAAGAAATTTCAGTTGGTCATGTTGGTAGGCCTACACCATTTGGAAATCCCCCAGTGATTTTATCATGCTTATTTCATCATCTAATATTTTAGTAGTGTTACATGACCCCGGGCTATAACCTTTAACTTTCATTTTCCCGTGTTACCTTTAAAATGTACTTGCGGAATCAGTGTAGGCCTATACTCGTGCTTTTCACCGCTGATTCAGTTTATATTATCGCAACTCGCCATCTAGGGTGGTGAATTGCTTCCCCATCATGCCAACATATCTTTGCCAGTCTCCGCTTTGACATGCCAACCCCCCATCTATCGACATACCAAAACATACCTATACCTAGGCATACATGGCAGCCGGTATTCAGTTTTAGGCAGGCTGAGAAGGGGCAAGCAAGTTTTGGCACGAAGGCCTATATTATTGCAAAAGCCAAGTAATAATATACCCCGGGCCCGACCCCGGGGTATAGTCCTACTAGCCTATAATATTTAATATGTTCACTTTTTCTACTCACTTTATTTAAACTTAACTACCATTTAAAATGTCTAAAATTAATGCGGATTTGTAAAATGTCCAAATTGCGGAATTAAGCAAATTTCTCATACGTCCAGTGCCGTACAAAAGGGGCAATGGGGAAAGTTACCCACCCCTGTGGGAAGTCCGCCCCTTGGATGCGGTCGCCCGGAAGAATTTTACTAGGGTCTTTTTGTACTTTTGAGCCTATTTTGTTTCGTTAAAGATTTCCCCCTTGAATGAGGGTTGCCCCTTTGACTCCTTTGACCCCCTAAAAAGTCCTAGCTACGCCCATCATACATTTCTGGTGGGTATGCTCCTAAGGTATGCTCCCTCAGAATTTAGTAGGTGGTGGGTCCCGGGGAGCGCCGGGGGAGATGACGGCGTCATGCCGGCAAGGGATGTTTTGGAGCTGCCAACAAATATAGAAGGGGTCTTTTGGAGCTGCGAATAGTCAAAATTGGGTCTTTCTTGGCTTTCTGGTTGAATAACGCCTGAAAAAAACCCAGAAATGTGAAGAATGATCGAGCAATGTAGGTCTTTTAGAGCTGAAATTGTCAAGTTTCCGTGTTTACGTAAAAGCTCTATTTTGGTCACGGGTCTTTTGGAGCTGCGGAATCCAAAAAAGGAGGGGTCTTTCCGGGAGAGCATACCCGTAGGTCCTATGGTCATTTGTGTTAAGTTCCAACGCTTAAAATTCAATTTTAATAACACTTGATTTTATCAGGGATTTTACCAAGAGAAGGCGCTAGGCATACATGCTCATGTTTGAATCTGGCAACACGAGAACTTTGAACTTATGCGGTAGTCTAGTAGCCGTCCGGCCCTGTTCAGTTTTATACACGCACTTGAATAGGGATCATTTTGCGCACTTATCTAATGTTTATGGAGCACATTTTCTTCATTAGTTTGTCAAGTTGATGTCAAATGTTCTATTCTATATTATTTGGCAATAGTGTTTTTTGCCTATAGTACCTCCAAACATGGTCCAAAGTTGTAATTTGTTGTTTTTGATCGCAAAGGTCGGATATTTTTATTCCCGATTTAACTTCGCAAGAGTGCAGAATTCGGCGAAAGTTTGACGGTCATTTTGCCTTTTTGGAAACTAAAACGCATTCGATCCTTAATTTTATTTCGACAAAATTTCTGATTAGGTATAGCATAATGAGGCGGCTACCAATTTTTTGACCAAATCTTAAAGAATTATTTTCAAAAGTCTGACCTTTGTATTTCCTATTGGTAATACAAATTGACGTGTCAGCCCTAAATACATGAATATACATTGGCAGGTCGTATTTTGGACTGGTAGCGAGTCTAATACTGTGTGTGAATATCGTGGATCGCTAAAAAATAAGCGTCCTTAACAACCAGTCAACTTTAAAGACAAATAGATGAAAAAGAACACTGTCATGATGCCTTTTCATATTTTTTTTTATTTCAAATGATCAGTGCATATATCGCCTAGCTATAAATGAAAAAACATTTTTTTTAGACCAATCAAACCAATATATGGGTGTAGTACGCCCTTAAGAGTTTTTTTCTTGGCCTGATTGACTGAAAATAAAATGATGATAGTTGCCCGTGCACTCTTGTACTTAGTAACGGGTGCTACGCATATGTATTTAGTTTGATAAATAAGTTTGTTATTGTGAGTTTGGTGTCTATCTGTATTAATCATGTAAATTTACATTAATATGTTATTATGCTACATGTATTAATAGCTTCAAACCAAAACCCAGATGATTTCAGAATAGTGTCTAATCAAGAAAGGATCAAAGTTCGCTTCATTTTGACCTTTACAATACTGCAAGCGTTCTGAACACAGCAATCGAAAATGGCAGCTAAAAAGTTGACGAAGAGTTACATCCATGTGCCGCGTAAACATCCATTCATCGGGCTGACGGTGGGACAACAATTGTATAAAATGGCGGACAAGTATCCAGATAAAGAAATGTTTGTGTTTTATGTTGACAAAGAGAGATTTACTTTTAAACAAATGAAAGAAAAGGTAAGTTATGCATCACAAAGAATATGTGGCATTACCAATGAGGTAATGAGAAAACCAAAGAGTATAAACATCGATTAGAATTGCGTGATTGTTTGATTGTTGTGCTTTAATTGTGTATTTAATGTTTTGATTCCCTTTAAGAGTCAGCAATTTGCGGCCGCCCTTATTTCCAAAGGCCTTAAGAAAGGCGACACCATAGCAATATGGGGTGCTAATCACTCGGAATGGATAGTCGCATACTACGCGTGTATGCAACTTGGAGTACTGTTGGTAAGTACTGTCGTTGCGTCATGCTGGTACATACACGAACTTAAGGGGACTCGATCTTTTGTGCGTAATTATAGAGGGCCAGGGGATTCACTCTATCATTAAAAAAATTAATTGAAGAAGTCAAAGAGCCCTAGGAATAAAAACTGTGGTGTAATTCACGCCAGATACAATTTCTTTATACGACAAAAAATCATTTTTGTAATCGATCAAAAAACAAACGTTTTATATCAGTTTTAAATTTAGCCTGAATCCGTAAATATGGTACCTCTCGCCCTTTTTTAGGTCAAGGCTATTTTTACCATTATGCAGCGAACCATTGTTGAAGCTATTTCACATACATGTACAAAACATTCTAGAGAAAGAATGAGGACATATGTGATGCGATCAAGCAAAATCAGTCGGAACTCGGAAATATTAAATTTTCAGTTTCTTATAAGATAGTAAACAGCATTTACAACGCTGTATTTTGCAGAAAACCCCGTTGAAATTAAACAACCAATTCCAAAGATATGAGCAATGCGTTTCCAAAACAAGAGGAAACGAAAGGAAATAATTGCTTTGTTTAGCTATATCTCAAAATCAATATTTCCGAGTTTCGACTGATTTGGCTTGATCGCATCACATATAGTGTTGAAATATCTTTTGTTGAATTCGATGATAATGTCATGAAGTCGTAAATTTTAAGGTCAAATTCCTAAAACCAAAACAAAACATTGCGACGCAGATAATTCCCGACTTACGCAATTTCATCATCACATCAGTGTCTTTATTATTTGTTTGAAACCTTTCCCAAATGTTCGTGCTATTTATGCATAAAACGGCTAATCTATCTTTACAAAACGCGTCTTTTTTAGTAAACAAAAGGCTAAATAGATGGCATTATGAGATTTATCTTTTATCATTACACTCATTCGCTCAACTGCCACGGTGGCCGAGCGGTAATCGAAGGAAGTTTAGAATCGCTGGTTCGAGTCCCAACGAAGCCTGTGGAAACTTTTTTTCTTCAAAATTCATGATCGCATTCCAAAATGAGTCACTTGTCGGTAAATCATGTATCGTATCCTTTTAGCCTAGCTATAAGATATAATAATGACATTAATAATGTGTAGATGTTATCACGCCTTTAATAATTCTACGAATGAGGTGCCAATAGTTATCAGACTTGTAATACCCGTACTCGTACACGTACACATGTCTCTGTAACCGTACCAGTATCCGTACTATGTCCTGTTTGGCTTCGGATCCGTACCCGTACTCATGGACTGGGACCCATACCCGTACCCGTACTCATGGCATGGGACCCGTACCCGTACTCATGACATGGGACCGGACCCGTACTCATTGTCTGGGTCACAGTGCATGGTTACATGTATGCAGGAAAGTGGGAGACTACTATCACTTCATCCCAGCTGCACCTTAAAGACCCATTCAATGATCCCAGCGCAAGTGTAAAAAATTCAAATTGTTTATAAATTTTAAAAGTGAAGGATAAGTCATTCAAATTGTTTTTTGGTATTTTTGAAATGACAAATTTGGCAAAAAACGAAGAAAACAGCAGTACTGACGATGTTGAAGCCTCATTCAAATACATATAGCTAATTTAGATACTGTCAGTATCTAAATTACAGATTCGTAAAATGTCTTATGTTGCCTTAAATACACGGCTTTCGGCTGAACCATGCACTCGCAGGCTATGTTAGCACAGCTATGACAATGACAAAGCTACCAAAATCTGAATTTCGATGATTTTTACCATCGTCCGGATGAGCAAATCACTGAATTGGCCTTTAACTCCTCTCATGAATCCCACTGTGAGTCCTCTGATCATAATCAAAACAAATTGGTCACATGGATGGGGATGTAACACTTGGATCCAGATAGCAAGAAATATCTGGCAAATCTGGCCATGCTACACAAAATGGACATGCAAAACTATATTACACACATGTTAGCAGCCTATAACCTGTGCACACTTGTTGCCACCTATATACATGCATGGAAGAAAGAGATAAGAAGGAACCACAACGAACGCATTCACTTTGTCCACTCCCTTTACCGACATTTAGTTGACATTGTTATTCATGAGGATTTACTTTGATCAATACCCCGCGTTAAATAGGTGATTGGTATTGTATTCCATGTATTTGCATGTCTTCTGGAGCGTGTGTGAAGGATGATTTGAACTAATGACCTTCCGTGCAAGCACCCTATAGGATTTTCTCTGGTGACGTGATCATCGGTCATTGATGGCCTACATCTTTTTCTTCCATTTTGCCCAATTTTTCCGAACTTTGATGACTTTTTTCTCAGAGTTGGCAGTCTTTGGCACTGAAACGAGTTAGCTAGTTACGATTATACACATATAAACTAATAAATTAAACAGGTTTTATGTACCGGACTCAACCGGAACATTGTGCATTATTTAAGAACATTTTACATCTATTTTTCATCGAAAAAGTCACCAAAATCTTACCTTATTTGCTAAAGATGAAACTCAGCAAAAAACGGCCGATTTTGATTACCTTTTCGATGTTTTATAGGACATTTTCTACACAACACGATCAAGAAAACAGTTTGACTGTAGATCCCAAAACAAAGCTACTATACATGTTCAGAGCATCAGTGAAATTCCATAATCTTACTTCTGGGTAGCGTTTGTTTGTTCGTGGATGGGTTTGTTATAAATTTTTTCCAGTAATGATTTCGCCAAGCATCGATCGCGGTAAATGGATCATACATGAAAGGAAGTACCATTGATAGCTTTTCTTTTCATGCGTCAATAGAAAAGCGGATTAAAACTTGGCCGATCGAAGTCGTTGTGGTTCCTTCTCATCTCTTTCTTCCATGATACATGCTACATGTCGCATTCACACACGATACAAGGATATTTCTTTACAGATGAATGAGCATGAAAAGAGTGTACCGCACGACTATATGGTGCGGACTAAATATCATTAGTATATTCGGGAATGTAATGTAACTGATACTGTTTATTGTACAGGTACCAATGAGATTAGAATTTCCAAGTTCCACAGTTGTCGCGCTAATGAATAAGGTAATGTCTCTCCATTATGAAATTACTCTTTCTTAATTATTATCATTAATTCGTTGCCTTTTTTATTTTCCTGAAAAATACGATCATTATGTCATATTATTTTTCCACTTTGTTGTTCTGACTACAGTTGCATTGTAAGGCCATGATTCTGACACGATCGCCATCTAATCTGGTGGAATCGGCATATGAATGTTTTCCAGAATTTAAAAACACATCAGCTGACCACTTCAAATCTGCGAGGTAAGATTTCTATTTCATTAATTCTTTTGAAAATCACTTTTCTGTGACTTTGTTTCAAATAATTTCAGTTAAGTTGTTTGAAACAATCTCCCGTTATACCACATCAAAATGGTCGTCCAGTAAATTTTGATTTTGCAAATTGCATTTGTTTGCGGATGCCACAAACAAGGTAAGGATACACATTTTGTGAACAACACACGTAAAAGAAACCTTGTCTACTCCCTTCAGAAATGGATTCAAATTATGCATGTGTTTATTATTTATCAGAACGTATTTATTTTGAATGATTTCAATCTTATTTCTACGCAGTTGCCCGGATGTGGAGTTCATCATTACATGCTGTGTACCAACACTTAATTTATCGAGTAAAAGGTAAGCTTGTATTGCGTCAATAGACGTGATAATCTTTCTACTTTGGGGTTTTAGTTCCTGAAGGGCTAGTCTAATCACTTATCTAAAGGAATAACTAGCTGCTTTTAAAAAGTGTTACTGAAACATCCTTTGACTCTAGGGAATATGTAACTCTTTTATATTTTTGAATTTGATATTTTATTAAACAAGTTTTCATGTTCCAACAGAGGTGTCTACAGCTACGACGAATTTATGACTCTGGGCAATGAGACTGACATGGACAATGTGATCGAAGTCGGTATGTCCCTAGATATGGATGATCCATGCTGCATGTATTTTACATCAGTAAGTGACAATGTGGTAACATAACAATTCTCAACACCTTCATAACTATTTTTGCGGTAGCTTAAACTCCGATTTGCCCAAATCCACTAGTGTTGTTATTATAATACCTGTATGATAAAGGCCATATGTTGCACCGTCACTTGTGCTGTCTAAGCTGCATATAAAGTTTATCAGATAAATGATTCCGGTTATTTTGGTGTAAAGGGCTGTGAACATGTTTCACTGTAAAACTCAAACAACGTTATCTTCAACTCAATGTTGAAATGAGAGTCACTCTCCATGCTACCACGGACATCGTGAGACTACATAGATCTGGCCAATATCTGCTGTAACCATATCAATGTGAATGATTGGTTGTTGGTTAATTTATTGATTGATACAGGGAAGCACTGGGATGCCGAAGCCCACTGTACACTCACATCATGCAATGCTTAATAACACTGTTGTGTTTGGATTCGGATTCCGAGCAGAGGTGGAGAATTTCGACTGTGATTGGGTAAAATAATAATAACGTTACTAATGTAAAATAAACGCATTTAACATGCAGAGTACAGGATTAAACATCCCCTTGCTTACGTTAGGCAATATTTTTTCTGAAATTGTTTCTCGTCTACATACCCAAACATTAGGAGGAAAATCAAGTGTCATCGAGAGTCTGTAAACTTTAGTTTATGTTCCTTTTCTTGAATGGTTACAACAAAAAGTTATATTTAATGTGTAAAATACATTGTTGTCGTTCATCAATTAATTGTAATTAATCATTAAACTTATAATCAGTATATCAAATTTTTTGAAGAATGGTTCTCCATTTCAAATTGACATACGTATGTTGAATCACGGTTGAATTCATATCTGCATTAGCCACACAGCTGTGATATGCCGAAATAGTGGCGTATGACACATATTTATCACATAGTTGCGTTGTCGTGCAAAACATGGGATACACTGAAGCTAATTAGCGATAATATCTAATTAATTAATGACATGCATGTCTTAAAAGTTTGTCAAAATGTAGAGCTTAATACTTAGATTATACAAGCGATTTTTCGCACACATTTATCGGACGCCATTTAAATAAAATGTTAAAAATGCTTAGAAAAACAATATGCAAATATGCAAATTTTCCTGGTCCAAGTACATATATATCTAGACCATTCAAGGTTTGCAAATTGGGATCCCTAAAATTGCCATGTGCAAAGGGCGGGGCAAAGAATTTTGGCAGGCCGAGAGGGCGGCAAGCGAGTTTTGACAGAAGGGCAGGGCAAGTACTTTTGGAAACGCCGTTTGGAATCTTCCCTCTCATAATTATTGCACTGACTGACCCAGCCTGACTGTCGTGTACACTCACATAATGCAATGCTTAATAACACTATTGTATGAATTGATATAGGGTAGTACTGTGATGCCGACGCCTACTATACACTGACATCATCCAATGGTTATTGACACTGTTTTTGTTTGGATTCGGATTCCAAACCGAGGAGGAGAATTTCTACAAGGGATCCCACCTGTGCGTCTTTCATTAAAAGGCCTTATGTTTGCCCGGGAGTTTTGTTTGCTTTGATGGTGACTCAAGACTTTGATTCCATTTGTTAATAGTTATTTATTCTTATTGTTTACTTATTAGGACTCGGGTCGGTTTATGGCAGGAATAACCTTTTCTGGTGGCCTATTTGGTGTATTTCTTCCCCTCATACGAGGTTGCACAACTATTGTTTTATACCCAATATTCGATGCCGAGATAATGGCAGAAGCTATTCAAAACGAAAGGTACTCTATCCTGTATTTTTGTATCTATTTTTGGGTGTCAGTGTTTTTTTTTTGGTTTTTGGGTGTTTTTTTTTTTGGGGTGTTTTTTGTTTGTTTTGTTTTACTCACGTGATGGCAGGTGGTATAGCTTAAATTATGTTGTTGGTTTTTTATTGTTTGATTTCAATCATTTTGCTCGAGTGTGGTAAGATTTGTGCATGTTGTAGTTTTGTACCTCGCATTGATGCCTGTTTTGAGTTCAATTGCATTTAAAGCAGTTTTTATATTAGAAGACAAACGTATTTTACAACGTCTCATACGGTACGAAGCTATCACTATAACCTATTTCAGGCCTTAAATATTATTTTTATAGGATAAAGTGAGGAAATGAGGCTACCGATCTGGCCACACTAATTTAGGTAAATGTATGAAGAACTTTTCATTCCTATAATGAGGATCTTTGCCCTTTATTTTGGGATTCTAAATTCAATAAAGGAAATTATGAATTTTCAGGGTGACTATACTTACTATAATACACATTTATTTCTATGTTTCAGAGTAACACACGGTATCGCAATGATTCACCAAATTCATGATCTTGTCAATTTACCAAATATTGAAACTTACGATTTCTCCAACTTCAAGCTAAGTAAGGGTGCTGCAAGCATGTTTAATTCACATAATAAACTCCTCAACATAATTTATGCATATAAAACAGCATATATATCTCAAATTATATTGATATGTTCATATCGGGTTGCATATCAATGGATAGCTAATTTATTCACCTTTACAGTGACACCGCATTTGAAACAATCACTTTTTTATGACTGAATACGCGTCTTGTGAATGCAGTGGCGTCTCAAACAGAATGTACCATTATTCTGTGCAAAAAACACTAGTCACAAACCTCAGTAGTGAGTGGAAACCATACTCGGCCACAACAACCAGGCACCTCCTCCTGGTCACCAGCCTGGTCACATATTGCTGTGGGATGGCATTCCATTCTTCAACCAGGATTCGTCGCAGGTCATTGAATGTGGTTGCATTGGCTAGGCACGCACATCACTATCAAGCTGATACCACAAGTGTTCAATCAGGTTGCTTCTCTCTACTCCCGTTATTCTGTAAGAAGTCGTAGACTACACTAGCTCTGTGGGAGCGAGCGTTATCATCTTGGAGGATTGCATTAGGCCCCAGGTTGTAAAGATAATTATGGGTTTACAGGTGTTTGAAACACCAAAACAATTACAAGACGCGTACTCAAGCGTGAAAAAAATAATAATATACCGTAAAACCCCGTCTACAACCATATAGTGTGCTTCTGATGAAAGCTACATTAATCCAGTCGCCATTATGGAGTTTGAGCAAATAAATTACGGATCCAAGCATATACAAACAATTATTTTAAGACCGATCAATTGTATTGGTATATTAACGCTTGCTTCGAATTAATTAAGCTTTTATAAAAAAAAAACACTATATATGCTTGTAGACGGGGTTTTACGGTACACTTATAGAGCGCGTTACAAACAAAAATGTGATTGTTTCAAAATAAGGTGTCATTGCAAAGGGGTACTCATTTGGAAACAGCTCCCTAGTACTGTATTATCAGATCCACAAAATCTGTTGCTTCATTTAACAAGTTTTGGAGTTTTACCAGTCAAAATTTGCTCGCACCTTTGATTCAACTTTTGTTTGCACTTGGACTTCTTTGTGTAATTGTCCAAATTGCAGGCAAACGTAACTTTACCTGCATCCCCTCCCCTCTATTTTAATTTTCCCTTCCTTTCTTTTTGGATTTGGTGGGGTTATCTTAGAGGTGCACATGTACCTGTTCGCTCCAGACATTCACTGGACTTTCAAAAAACATTTTCCTTTTATGAAATTGTGCAATATTATATTATATCTTTGCAATTCTGTGCAGTGATAAAGTGTAATAAATAATAAATAGATAAATAAAATCATCGGTCGCAACACATAGTGGCGTACATGAAGGACAAAATTAATACGTTTCCGAACAAAACGTTTTTGAAGGATATATTAGTACTAGCTACAAGTAACGGAGTCGATACTCCTCCACTGTTATTTCCCAGCGCCCCGATTCCATTTGAAATTGAAGTTTAAGGTTCAAACATATTAAACTATGTAGGATAATAGCTAGCTCTAAACCTATACGCAACTATGTGAAACGGAAATGTGTTGCGACCGACGAAATAATCTGAGATATAGATGCTTGAAAAAGTTTATAACCATAAAATAACCTAATAACAAATTTTAAGCAATATTGTATATTTACTGAGGAGGACACCCTCATATTTATATGATATGAATACTCCATATGAATACTCCACTAAAGTTACTCTGCAGCACCCGACACATGTGGTTGTGGTTGTTTTCTTCAATTTACTACTTTATTTGATAATATATGTTTAGTCACTTTTTGAAATCGAATATCAACGTGTGCACTGTACTTTTTGTGGGAGCTGAGAGCACATCAGACACATCTGAATACGAGGAATGTCCTGATGATATCAAATAATATGAATTTCTTAAATTCGCGATATAATACAAATTTTATGGCAAATGTTCTCAAACAGTCCTCAAATAAGGCACAACATCCTTTTTGGTCCTATAGCACTATCGGCGCCCGAATATGTACCGATGGCACTTTTTAGCGTACCCTGAACATTTAAACAGAGCCTTCGTTTTTTATTTAAACGAAAAACAGTAACTGTCAATTATTATGCTTGATACAATTACATCTACAGGGGGTGATGTTAACAGTCATCGGTACCTAACCGGGCACCGGTAGTTCTAAATGACCAAATTTGATGCGGTGCCCAAAGTAAAATTTTTAAATCTAATAATATGTACTTAGTGTACGTAGCTGGGAGGAAAAGCAGTCCATCATTTGATAATTTTGACCTTTCGTGTTGACATTTACGTTTTTTTGGGATGTATATTTTCAATACCAAAGGTCAAAATTTTCATATGGTGAACCCCCCCCCCTAGTATTAGATTATCTAAGTTTACTTTGAGGACTTTTAAATGTCAAATGTATCAATATATCGCGAATTTCGGGGGGAAAAAATCAAAATTATTTGATATCAGAAGGATTTTCCTCGTATTTGAATAGCAATTTGATGTGTCTGATGTGCTCCCGTTTCCTACAAAAATACTGTACAAACATTAAGATTAAGATATTGATTTTTTTTAAGTGTGCGGATACTTTTGTACGCAGTATATTTGTATAAGAATCTTATTAAGATGTCATAAGTCATGACTGTATATAATAGCTCGTATGAAGAGAGATTCACCTGAAGCATTTGGTTGTCTTAATGTTCATGGTTTCGATACATGTCTGTGCTACAAGTTCTATTTGAAAATGATTTATTATATATTATTTATATATTACCTATTCTTTAAGGAATTTTGTAACCTTATGTTTTTTAATGAAAATTTAACTTTTAAGTGTGTATAGGAGGCAGTATCATACCATACGAACTCCAGCAAAAGATGAACAAGCTTGTACAGTATACTACAGTAAGTCGTTTCAGTATTTGTAAATTTTCTTGTTTTCAAATCCAAGTAAATATGGGGTAAAATGATGTTAAAACATACCTATGATGACGTTTCGTGCTACATCGTAGCACTTTCTCAAATCAACTGACCAATTCTCCCAATCTTCGTCTGCTTCCTATTAGAGCTTGTGGTGGTGCTGTTTTGAGTTTTAGGAGCTGGTCTTCATAGGTATGTTTTCACATCATTTTACCCAATATTTACTTGGATTTGAAAACAAGAAAATTTATCTATTGACAATCCTGATGAACTTATTTACGGACCTGTATTTCAAATTATGCCAATTAAATACCCATTACACGTGGACAGATACATCAAACATGAAATAACACTTGTAATTTATATATTTGTTTATGTTGTAAAACACATCAATGTTTTGTTTCAAAGATTAACTTCGGGATGACAGAATCGATGATTTTATTTCTCGGGCATCCGTTAGACCCACAAGACAAACTAGATGATGCAGCTCTCTATCCAGTAGGAGGTCTCGAGGTAGGTAAATAATGCAAGATGGTCCGATCGACAGCCCCATCCTTACTTTTCATCCATGCGGATGTTGATATCAGTGGTAAGCTCATTGTGATGCGATCAAGCAAAATCAGTCGGAACTCGGAAATATTGATTTTGAAATACGGCCAAACAAAGGAATCATTTCCTTTTGTTTCCTGTTGTTTTTGAATCTTTAATTACTAATATCTTTAGAACTGGTTGTTCAAATTAAATAGGGTTTTCTGCAAAATGCAGCTTTGTAAATGTTTTTTACTTTCATAAAAGAAACTCAAAATGTCTTAGTTCCGATTTCCGACTGATTTTGCTTGATTGCATCACATATTTGTTTTCATTAACCCAAAGAAATATTATTAGGACTGAAAGATATTTTGGTTGGATTTGTAAACAAATGTGTTAACCCACTTTTTCTTCACGCATTATTTTCTAGGCCTTCATTTTTGGTTCTCATATAAAAAAAGGATTGGAATACTGCTACGAACATCCACAGTTTCCTTTAACTCGATGATCGAATACAATAATGTGTGAACTTCTTAATAAACCAAAATGTATCTTTCACATGTATCTCTACAATTACACATTCAAAAACCGAATCTCGTAAATTTATTCACAGACAAAGATAGTTGATGAGAATGGACGTATTGCACCTGTGGGCACAGTTGGAGAATTACATGTCCGGGGATACTCCATGTTCAAATACTATATGTATGATGATGTGAAAACAAAAGAAATAAAGGATCACAACGGCTGGATTCATTCAGGGTGAGTTGGGGTTGATGGTAAAGTTTTTGTATTGTTATAACAGTTAGGACGCTGGACAACCGATTGTTATTGTTCTGCAAGGCTCACTCAGTCATTTAATAAGGCAATACAAACGATCGAATTTGGTATTCAAATGAACAAAATTTTGAGTTACACCTTTTCAGTGTAAAATTTTTTCTCGGCCAAATGAAAAGCAATAATTTTCATTTTTTTAGTAAATGTCAGGAAAAACTGTAATGCTTGATACTGTATTTTTTTTTCAAATCTTAGTGTTAAACTTAGTCGTGAAATTCAGTCATTTAGTGTAAGATTTTCGATTTTGATAGGCTTCAACTCTGCCCGTGAGCCTTTTTTGGATCAACCTTTTAGCTTTTCAAAGTAATATAGTTCGCTAAAGAAGGATTTTTCCCAACTTTCTAACGCACATCACCGTGAGCGATATATCATAGTTTTGTCAGAATTTCCGTTTTGATTCCATAATTTTTGACTACCAGCTGAAAAAAATTTAAAATCCACGAGTGAAATACTAGCATTGTGGATCGATATCTCTGGGTGCCCGGCCTGGATACAGTTTTGCCAGAACTTCAATATAGCAAAGAAATTACCTAGTGTTTCGGTATAGTGCCTTTTGTTTGTGTTTGTTTGAAATTGCTTAAACCCACCGAAAGTCATAATGAAGCAGCCAAAACAATACAAGGTTAAACACGGAAGTTTATAACAACCTATTATAATGACCTAAAGGAAAAATCATTTATGGTAACAATGAGCCTTGCATTGTAAAGTCATGGTTAAAATGTGTTGAGTACCCACCCCACCCCCATAGGCCTACATAATATTACATACCGGTACCTTATAATATAGCACGGCTATAGCTACACATTTAGAAAGTAGGTCCTATAGCGCTAAATTATGACAAATAGGCCTACACAAACCCGAACGCAAGTCTGAAGGGTGTAATGAAAATACCAACCCGCGATGGGGGGGGGGGGGGTCATTCAAAATTCACCTGGAGATAGGAGGGACAGAAAATTAAAATCCCCTCTAATATAACACGCGAATTTTTCTAGGTTTGGACAGTGGATTTTCCCATGGACCTCATCCTAGGTAAATAAATAAACAAACAAACAAACAAACAGACAAAATGGTTTTCATAATCATGGAATCCATAGCCCCTATAAATTGAAATTGCAGGCTATCACGGGAGCAAATTTCCAAAATCCACCTCATTTACCAGAATTGGGGATTTGGGCTACCAAATCGCTGGTCAGGCAATCCTGGTTTTCAATGGAAAAGGGACCTGGGTTGACAACAATTGAAATATCGATTATTTCAGCTGGTTGCTCTCGAGGTAAAGTACTAAGTTGGACATTTTCGGAGCATAAAGGGGAAAGGGTAAAATAAAAACGGAAATTCTGACAAAACTATAATATATAGACCCACACGATGTGCTTTACAGAGGTGGGAAATATCTTTCTTTAGCAAACTATATTAGTTTGAGACGCTAAAAATGAATTCTGTAAAAAGCTCACGGGCGAACTAAAGGCCTATAAAAATCAAAAATATCACACTAAAAGACACAATTTGATGCTTAATTTTAACACCAGGATTTTTAAAAAAAATGTTCATCCAAACACTATGTTTTTATTTGACATTACTGAAAAAAAAAAAAATTTGCTTTATATTTGACCGAGAAAATAAATTTCATAGCAAAAGGTGTATCTCGGAATTGTGTTGATTTTAACATGTATCGATCGACTTTTAGCGCGACTAAGCAGAACAAAAGATCGGTTGTCCTGCGTTTAGACTGATAAACACTTTCCACATTTTTCTATCAGTTATCCTAAACAGACAACGTATGATCTATAGAGGATCTAACGCAGGGTGGTTGGTACCCATCAATATCCAGTGAGTATGGACGATAATGTCCCAGCACAATGCAGCTTAACAGCCACCATATTTGTAGATGAATGTAATAAAAGGTCATATTTGCAGTCATTTCAAGAAGATCTCATGTTGAATATGGGAACATCAGGCGTTTCATTACACGACAAAGCTATGGGTACCAATCATTTTGATGCACCCTGTATATGATCAAACTGTTATAAGTTACCCCTAACACATAAATGGAATTTTTACAAAACAAGGCATTTCATGTTTTGTTTTGTTTTTTCAGTGATTTAGCAGTGATGGATAAGGATGGTTTTATTCGAATAAAAGGCAGGATAAAGGTGAGCATTATTATTTGTTCTGCAGGTCACTGGTTTGGTTCTAATATTTCGTATTGTATATATAACCATTTAACAGATTTCAGACTAGCTAGGATCGTTAAACATATGAATGTAATATAATGGATAAAATTGTGCCTACATTTATCAGATTTTTTTACTCCTTTTTACTTTTTTTTCGAAATTTATTGTCGACTCAGATTTGATTTTTGTGGAATACCGAATAAATTACGAAAAACTTTGCCATTTAATGAGGCAAATCAACAAACTCGTGATTCGTTACTTCACTAAACTTGAACCTTTCAGTTTTCATTCTGGATAAATAGTGTTATCAATATATTTTTTACTAGGAATACATCATTAAGGAAGGTCTTAACCTGGCCCCGGCAGAGTTAGAATCCGTGTTGTATAAACATCAAACAGTACATGCAGCCTTGGTATGTATATTATCACATTTATCATATTTAATAAAACTATAAGGAACATTTTCTTTTGAACAAAACCAAATATTTTACCAGGGACCGTGTATAAAGGGACTGGAAACGGGATTATTGATAGCTATGGTCAAGCTATTGTTATCAGATTATTTTTCACGACCTTCGATTGTATGCGAGTTGCGCCGAGGGCGCGATGTTTGAATTTTATTATTTACTCATGTTGCTCTACAAAATATCAAAAAAACATCAAAGTATTACAATATCTTTTTAAGTTATGACTATTTGTGTAAAATGTCTATCCGTTGTCGAAAATAATTTCTGTGTAGCATCGAGAATCATTTACATAGGATTTTGGAGACAAAATGTGATAATTTTGTGGAGATACAGAATGCTAGAACAAACAAAATTATATTTTTTCTGGAATGTGCTCACCGTACGCTTGGTATTCCTACTGAGTCTGTCATTATACTAGCAAACATGTAGGCTCATTTCGCAATGTACAAGACAAGCCAAGCGCAGTGTTGTAACTGTGGTTGGATTCGTACTAGGGTCTATTGATCAACGTATTATTCATGCTTGCTCAACTGAGGATAATTTATAAACCAGCAACTCGCATGGTACAATGGATGGAAGGCGTTTCCAGTCCCTCCATACAAGGTCCCTGATTTTACTCACTTTTGATCAAGCTATCTGATGATGCATGGTCCTCACTTCCGGCTGGACGCATCCTGACTGTATAGGGTGTATTTACAGCTACACCACATTTCGCCATAATGCATTCTAGAAACGCTTGCTGTTAGAATAAGAAAAATTTTAATGCTAATTTATTGCACATTCTAGGGAAGCGTGGTTACCTTTTAAAATAACCGAGTGAGAGGGTTTTCAAGAAAATATTTTTCCTGTCAAAACTGAAGCATCCTCTGTATAAAAGAAAATCCACCAAAAAAACGTTGACAACGTAAAGAAAGCAGCAAGTTTAAAAAGCCCCCACCTCGGCTCACTTTTTGAAACTTGGTCCCATTTGTAAAAGATACTGATTTAATTTTTGTCATAATTATCAACTTAAATTATTTCCAGAAGTGTTATGTATCTTTAATGTGCCGATGCGATATTAAGTTGTTAGCATAATTCTGGAACGATCAGAAAGGTTATTGTGTTGTTCTTGGCCAATATCCTATATATGTTTTGTTTTATAATAATTATTAAGTTCATGACCAATGATTGAATTAAACGAATAACAAGTAGGCATGTTAATGGCAATGATGCTATTGTTTAAACGTTAAAACCACCGATTTGCTGTTGATATTCAAAATGGGACCAAGTTTCAAAAAGTGAGCCGAGGTGGGGGCTTTTTAAACTTGCTGCTTTCTTTACGTTGTCAACGTTTTTTGGTGGATTTTCTTTCTTTTTATGAATGTAGCCAAGCAGCTCTAAGCTTGGAAAGTCATCGGGTTACGAAGTACTCCATAAAACGAATAAAACGAAAAATAGATGTTTGAAATTATGTTATCCTTGATTTATGACAGTAAATAATTTAATAAAACTTAATCAGCCGTTTATTTTTAAAACTTGCTGGTCACAGCTACCGCTTGACTGTAATGTTAATATACATATACATTTTAATATACTTTAATTATTCAAGGCAACTAAGAAATGTAAATATGAACAACACATACCCAATGTTGACGATGCCAGCGATGACACAGAGTCAGTCCGATTTCAAATTTAAACTATGTAGCAAGGCTTGTACTACGGAAGCGTCTAAGTGCCACGACTTAGCAAGATAATTATGTTTTAATGATTGTGATTTTTGTAACCCTGCAGGGCAATCTAGTTGGATATCCAAATTTCGCGGTTGATAGTTCTTTGTAGCCCTGCGGGCAATCTAGTTGGATTTCCTTATTAAGCGGCGGTTGTTGGCGGTCTTTCGCGGTTTGTAGTTTTAATTTCCCTCATTCTTCATGCCCTACCTTCTATCGGGGATTAATTTATAGTTTAAGCTCGTTGGATAACTATACTTCGCGGTGTGTGGTTCTTTGTAGCCCTGCGGGGCAATCTAGTTGGATATCCAAATTTCGCGGTTGATAGTTCTTCGTAGCCCTAGTTGGATTTCCTATTAAGCGGCGGTTGTTGGCGGTCTTTCGCGGTTTGTAGTTTTAATTTCCCTCATTCTTCATGCCCTACCCTCTATCGGGATGACTATACTTCGCGGTGTGCGGTTCTTTGTAGCCCTGCGGGGGAAATCTAGTTGGATATCCAAATTTCGCGGTTGATAGTTATTTAGATTTATAGATCTAGTTGGATTTCCCTATTAAGCGGCGGTTGTTGGCGGTCTTTCGCGGTTTGTGGTTTTGATTTCCCTCATTCTTTATGCCCTACCATTTATCGGGGGTTAATTTATAGTTTAAGCTTGTTGGATAACTATACTTCGCGGTATGTGGTTTTTGAAGCCCTGCGCGGCAATCTAGCTGGATGTCTCTATTGAGCGGCGGTTGTTGGTTGTCTTTCGCAGTTTGTGGTTTTAATTTGTATGATATCCAAATTGCGCGGTTTGTGGTTCTTTGTAGCCCTGCGGGCCAATATAGTTGGATATCCCTAGTGAGCGGCGGTGTTTTGGCATTCTTTCGCGGTTTGTGGTTTTAATTTCTCTACTTGTTCAGGCCCTGGCCTCTATCGGTGGCTAATTTGTCTTTTAAACTGGTTGGATATCCATATTTCGCGGTTTGTGGTTCTTTGTTGCCCTGCGGGGCAATCTAGTTTGACATCCCTATTGAGCGGCGGCCGGGAGCGGCGGTTGTTGGCGGTCTTTCGCGATTTGTGGTTTTTAATTTCCCTCATTCTTCAAGCCCTGCAGTCTCGGGGAGGGGGGGTAATTTTAATAAACAATAGAATAAAACATCTTGCTTTGATTTAAAAAAAAAATATCACAATAGCACCAGATGTTTAAAATTATGTTATTCTTCATGAACGAAAATTAATTGTTTAATAAAAGGTTGTAAAAAAAAACAACAATTTGGTCATCGGATTTCGAACTCCAGTACCCAGATTAGGAGTCCAAGTCATTTACCATTAGACCACGGGAGGCGGCTGTGAAATAGCGTGTCGATGTACAATATTTATTATATGAATTGATGTGTCGTCCGAAAAGAACAAAAGAATTGTGAAAAACTTGATTTTTTGGCGAATGGGGTTCGGAATTTGTATGTAAGGTATTTCAAATATTGCTAGGGTATAATTGGAAGTGAATCTGAAAAAGTGGTGTGAAGGTGATAACCAGGTAGACCTGTAGCAGTGTCCAAAAATTCTGGATCAGTATGATTTGCAACTAATTTTCGCTATGAAATACCGCGTGAAATGGAAGCAAAAACATTTGTTTATTACGAACAATAATTGACTGTAGGATTGGTGGCCCTTTTTGAATTAATGAGTTGTCAAGATATTACACCTGGGACTGTAAATAACATTTAGCATGGTTTTAGCCACATTTTGTACCCAGCGAAAAATAACATCGAACAATAGAAGTCAAGTGTTTTAATGTTAGCTGTAAATATAGTCTCGCGGGAGCATCTGTTATTAGTCTTCTTTATCAGTCTTCTTTTTTTTTTTAACTTGCTGGTCACGGCTACCGCGTGACTCTAATATGAATATTAACTGCACATCATATATAACGATTCGTGATACCCAATTGTGGCACATTTGATGTCGTTCATGAGGCAGAGAATTTTATTTCAATTATATACACGCCAAAATATTTTTTTAAATGAGCGAGAATGGCGATAGAAAAAACGTTGAAAATTAAATGACATTAGACCCAACAAATGATTACTGTTTCGTTTTTATGGTAATCTAATCTTTTATTTCCTGAAATAAAATTATGGGTCTAATGTGGGTTAATTGTATAATTGATGAAAACATCGACGTGTATAAAAGAAGCTACAAGAAAAATGGTAGGCCACGCCACATTGATAATCTATGCTTTTAGTATACGGCGAGTTCGTAGCGCACGTGTGAATCAAAATCGATATACTATTGTCCCGACTATTGTGCGTGTATAGCCTCATTTATAAAACACGTAGTTATCAACAATTGAGCGCTATTAATATACATTAATGTTTTTAAACAAATAAAATTCCAAAATATGTTACGTTTTCTGTCTTTGCTTGTCACTTGGTATGTTGAAGTAATGAAGTTGCGATTATATTTTAAAATTTCATCATGACACCATCAAGCCTGATAGCCGAGCGGTCTAAGGCGCTGGTGTTATGTCAATATCGTATAGGAGTACAGTATAGCGGCTGAGTGCAGCGTGGGTTCGAACCCCGCCGGCGCCTTTGACAAAATAAATTTCATTTATTTTTTTTAATTTCATATTATGTTAGGGAAATGTGGCTGGGAGAATGTATGTATGGCGAAGAGTGGTGTGATTTACAGCCATTAGAGTCATACACGTGACTTAGGTAGTGATATTCTTGTGAATATAGCTTCTGTATAAGCAATTTACATTTACGAATTTACCTTAATTATTTTAATGAAATTAAAGTATTTTCTTATAAACCCTAAAATAAAAGTGGTTACCTTTATGTGAAATTTATTCTGTACATACCATTGTGCAATTACGCTGTAAAGAGAATTACTGTAATTCTATCATTATTACCAAAATTAGTATTTTCTTTTCAATTTTTTTTTTAAATTTTGCTTTGACATATCTGTTAGGTTGTTGGACTGCCTGATGAAAGAGTAGGTGAAGAGATCTGCGCATGCCTGAGGTAGGAAATATTTCTTGTTCGTATTCGTTGTTCGTATTTTGATTGTTTACTGGATCGAGAATGTATGTTTTTGTTCCAGACAAGAGGTGTACTCTGCTGCGGGCAATATACAGGGTGTTCCTGAAAGAAATGTATCGTCACAAACATCCATATTTGTGGCATTTTAAATCCCGAACTAAGCAGAATATAGTTTAAAACAATTAGGCCTATTGAACAATCATAACAATTAAAGTCGCATCATGCTCAATTCTTATTACTACAGTCCAGGTATAGGGTTGCAGTATTATTAATCGAAATTGCTACTGATTATTAATATTTTTAATTGGTGATCTCTACAAATGAATTGTCATTTTATTTATAAAGAGTTGATAAGACTGATCCACCAACTGAGGAAGAAATCAGGGAATTTTGCCGAGGGAAGGTAAGCAATAAAAAATAATATAGATAGGCAAATAATTTCGGAAATTTGCTCTACATTTTAGCATATCTCAAGGCTACGCCAATCGCCACAAAGCACGCTAGTTTATCTCTCATTACCGATGGTGACAAATTAGGATCCCAAAATGTTTTCGTCAGTCATCAGTCATGTCAGTAATCAATGTTAACTTGATTATTAATGTAATAGGATCCCCTCATGCCACTGAAAGCGTAATATATTTGCAATTTTGATGGTAACTAATATACAAATATCTGTTTATACACACAGGTGAACGTTAAGCTTATCCCGAAGCATGTCATCTTTTTGGACACATTTCCTGTTACTGCGACTGGAAAGGTGAGACAAAGTAAAACAATAACTGTAGCAGTTAAATGATGTGTTTCGTGTGTCTAATACGTTGTTTTTATGTAATGTTAATTTGTCTTATTTTATTTTTCTTTGTTTTTAAAGGATTCAAGCTCCGATTGTTAGTCGCATTTCAGAATAAAAAAACGAATCCGTAATTTTCTGCAAACTTAGTTATTAAATTAGGCATTAACATGTCATAACATAATGAAAAATGACACCACTTTAACTCTATGGGGAAAATGGACCTGATGGGTTGTCAAAGTGGGTATGTTTCCCTTAGCGCATACTGGAACCCCCCAGCAAACACAAAACGTTTTCGACATCATTCGCAAAAGGTTAATAAAGGTTGTCAGATAACGTTTAAATGTCGGGTTATATAAAGGGTATATTAAGAGTATAAAACGTTTTCATAACCTTTTTTGTTTCATAAACATTTTTTGATAATCTACTGCTCAGCAAACAAAAATGTTTTACAAAAAACGTTTAAATGTCGGGTTATATAAAGGGTATAAACACGTTTAATAACATTCCAAAAACATTCTTGAAAACTTGATACAAAACATTCTAAACAGAATGTTATTTTGGTGTTGAAAAAATATTTTGCGAAAAATGTTTGCCCAAAATATTTTCAATAACGTTTTAAAACGTTTTCATGACCTTTATATAACCCGACATTTAAATGTTATTAAAAGGTTTTGAAAAAACATTTTAGGAACATATCTGTGTTTGCTGGGTTCAAATAATTTATCATAATGTTATATAATTATTGACACAATATTTGGCTAAAATGTTTGCAGAAATAGTTTACAATAACATTTTTGAAAACATTAAAAATATTGTTGTAGTGTGTTTTCATACAAAACGTTTTAAAACGTTATCATGACCTTTATATAACCCGACATTTTAATGTTATTTAAACGTTTTTACCTAAACCAAAAGCCCAAATATAACTTATTTAAAACGTTTTTGTGTTTGCTGGGCCTTCAATGCCAAAAAGAGAGTCTGAATCTATAAATGAATGAAATAACTTTGGTAGTAACTATACAATCAGCTTTCAGTTTTATGCACAACCATGTTTAATCACGTTTGCTTGCGGCTCGTTATATTTCATTGTTTTTTTCATATTGCAGTTTTCACGCATAGAAGTGATTGAAATAGTGACAAAGAAGCTGAATCTTTAAGATAACTATAATATCCCTCGTATAAATATAATCCCGGTCAAAAGTAGTTGGACCACTTGGGTACAAGGTAGGGCTATTTTAAACTGGACTTTCGTTATAACTAAACTTTCACATACTTTGGCGTGAAGTTTGAGCCCTTTCCTACTACCTCAACACACCGCTCTCACCATCAATGTTGGACGTCTCTAAGGGTCGCAATATTGAACGGGGAAATGGGGACCACAGTTGAATTACCCATGTATAAGCAATTTTGTCCGGTATTGTGGGCATTGACGTAACGAGACGTTGATTAGAAATTTGGGATACTGCTCAAACCGCAAAAGGAATAAGCAGAAAATGTTTTTTTAAGTTAAAGTTATAAATTATGAGTTAAGTTATAAATATTGTTTGTTTTGTTTTGTTTTGTTTTTATATAATATACCTCTTGTTTCATTTTATACCAGTGATAAAGATAGATATTATGTATGAATAAGATAAAAACAAATAAATATAGTCGCATCATCTAGTGAAAGCACCATATGATGATTTTTTTAAGGGAAATGGAAAATGGGAAAGATTGAGAAAAGTGAAATCAATCGTGGTGGAGAGAAAAGTTCTGATGGCGATAAGCAACCGGGGGAAATGCCTGAGTTTATTGGGAGGGGTGCCTACCATGCCCCACCCACGCCACTGACAACATCTATACTTGCTTTCTATAGGTGAACTCAACAAGTGCATGGTGGATATGAACCCTAGATCAAGAGAGTATGCATTGGTAGCATCGTCATCGTCTTTGAAACCTTGAATATCCTTCTAGTTTATACATTGTGTTTTATTCATAATGCGAAATACACATGGGATCGTAGTTTCATACACGCATAGACATTGAGTCCTAGTGTACACAAATATTTAAGTGCGATTTTGTTTTATTTTTGGCGAATGCACCTGTGCGATTAAAATTATCTGTCAAATATTTAGAGTCCGTAAGTTTATAATTAGGCGATATAAATATAAATAGTTGCATTGTTAACGTTTGAGTCTTAATAACATCCACGGAAACGGTGCAGAAACAGTTGAAAAACGGTGTAGAAAACGATGAAACACAGTGAAGAAAGATTTGAAGAAACGATGAAGACACGGCGAATGTGGCCATGTGGCCTTTGTCCATTCCTCTTTTGCCTCGTAACATGCTTCGTAACTGATTGTAAATTTATATAGAACCAAATCCTCATTGCTGGTCTAACACAAAAAAAACACATTTTACAACTCCTCAAAACAGTTTGGAAACTTTCCAAAACGGTAATATATCAGAAATATTTGAAATCTATTTCCATATTGTTTCATATCAATACAAACATTGTTCTTTCCTGTCAAAATGACACCACATTTGTGACCATATCTTATTCCATGGTTGAGTAACTGTCTTTGAAAGACAAGGAGGTCTCAAACAAAATGTGCCAAATCTGCCATTGTCTGCGTCATTTGCATCAATAAACATGAGTAAAGAATATCACACTGTTTCTTTAAAAACGGTTTCGAAGTGCTGCCAGTCAGATGTACCGGTCTTCTGCAGCCGTTGTGTTTATGGGACGGCCACTTCTGGGTCTGTCTTTGACATCTCCGGTCTGACGAAACTCGGCCTTTAGGTTTGAGATCATACTGCGGGAAACTGCAGAAAAGTATGCCAGCCTCAAGCTGACCAGTAGCTCGTGCCTTAACCAGATCTGATAATCGAACCATGGTTGGACTATGAAGAAGTGACCAGCAAGAGAGATTGACTTGCGTTGATCCATTTGAATCCACCTGTAGAACTGTTAATCCCATCTTAGCGCTTAAAGTAAATTTAATTGAATTTGAAGATTTCAGTTTTTTAAATGGTGTGTATATTACAATGTTTAGAACTTAGGTAACACTGTGTGCTTCTTGATATAAAATAAGGCCATTTAAACCCCACAGGTAAGTCTACGTTTCAACAGGATTGACACGGTTATTCGGTACGATGCCACCAGAGTTCTGTGATCTGTTTGAGTTGGAATGTGATGATTCGTTTTCATACCGTTTAAGGGCGCGATAATCTGAAATCAGAGATCCTATTGTGTATAAATACGGATTCAGCGACGAATTTATTGGTAGTATGAATACGACTGACCATGTGTACATTTGAAGAGGTATAACCACGGTATGAGTTTGGGAAAGTATTCCCATGATCACAATCGGTACCCAGCAGATAAAATCTGTTCCAACTATGGCGGCCATTTTGATTGTCATTTTCACTTGTTCGTCTCGGTTAGATTGAACCTTTACTCTCTTTTTTACCATCTTAACGTTGATGAATATAACAACGTAACACACAAAGATTACCAAGAAGCATACGAGGTTGAGACCGAGAAATATGGCGATTGAAAAATACCATGCCGGTATGAAATCATTTGGCACCGGAAGTGAAAATGTACGACCTGACCCAGGGCCTCCAACGTCACTTGATTGAATACTATAGCTTGATGGTCTCGTTACTAATGGCAGTCCGATACAGACATCCGATAAGTCATAAAAATCTGACTCAGGTCCGGCTACAATAGAGGGAACCAATGCGAGTATGACTGAGATTGCCCACAGGATACCAACAATTAATTTAGTGATTTTACTATTGAGCTGTGCTTTTCCAAAAGGAAACACTAAGCAAAGAAGTCGATCTACACTAATAAGGGTTATGAAGAATACTGAAGCTTCACTGGAGAGTAGGGACAGAAAACTTTCAAATCGGCATAAGTATGATTCCCGCCAAGTCTCCGAGTGGTAAAAATATTGATCACCGTAGTAAGCGTCTACAGATGCTAGTATCAACATGTAAACACCCATTATGCAATCTGATACAGCTAAATTGGCAATCATTAATGACTGTTTTGCCTGAATCGGGCCTTTCGCCTTCTCTTTGCCACGATGTGCTAATACATATACATTTCCAATCAAGGCACTAGTTCCGAGTACCCACATGAACATTCGAAGGCCCAGATTCTGCATGAGAGATCCACACATAAAGAGCGTTGGTTGTGGCTGTAGTGTAATACAGTCGTTTAAATCGTCAAAATGGCAGCAAAGATAATGGTCGTCAACATATCTGTAACATAATGGTGGTAAAGACCAATTATTTATATTTGTCACGGTCGTTCTACATACCTGACCTCTTTGAAACTATAGGCTATGTTACATGTATCAGAAAAACGCAATGTCCAGCTGATTTAATACAAATGAAGCCTGATGTATTACATGTATTATGAGAAGTAAAAGTACGTTATGTTGTTTGGTATTTGGCATTTAGACGTAGAATAGGGGGCATATTATGCTGAAAATAGAAGCTTTTAACCAAAAGGTGAAAGAGATCCCAGTCAGGCACCGTGAATGCGATTGTGAACAGTATCTTGTTGGCCTTTTTTCCCCTACCAGGGATTACATTGTGTACTCACAGTGTTTCTACATTCACTAATCCTTTGAATCCATTTTCGTGTACGGATACATGATCCTCTTGCTTGCTGCTTTCACGAACAAGTACTCTGGTGACAAGAAAAATTAACCAATTTTTAGCATTTCTTTTAGAGTACTGTATTGATAAAAAAATTTACTTTTGGTAATCGATATTTTAGTGAAAGGACTCAATATGGTGGCCTCAAATTCAACTTACAATATCTTCAATTTATGCAATCCTTTAAATGCATCAGGATAAATAACTGCAATATGAACATCCCAGAAGTATCTACAAAGACAATCAGATAATATAATGTACTACTTTACTTGCTATATTCATTAGATATGATAAATAAAATATTCTCACACCACCTCCCCCTTAAAAATTCACACATGCCAACACACCCGCACAAAAAATATACTGTATGGCTATACGTATAAACAGTTTAAACACTCACCAAATACCGTAAAACCCCGTCTACAAGCATATATGGTGTTTTTTATAAAAGCTTAATTAATTCGAATCAAGCGTTAATATACCAATACAATAGATAGGTCTTAAAATAATACTTGTTTGTATATGCTTGGATCCGTAATTTATTTGCTCAAACTCCATAATGGCAACTGGATTAATGTAGCTTTCATCAGAAGCACACTATATGCTTGTAGACGGGGTTTTACGGTATGTCTAATTAGCTGTCCAAAATGTTGTCTTACCTATTTTAAGGAATTACCTTGCCTTTATCACGCATCGCATGTCACACTCACTCATTCCTGTAAGAATACTTACCTCCATACCCACATCCCTCCTCATACGCGACACATAGCCCCTTCCTCCAACATACACAGACATAATGAAATATAAAGATTCAAGCTGCATACAGACAGCAAAAAATAATTAAGGTACCGGTTATTTTCACCACTGTTTTCATACCTTAATTAAATAAAGACAGATATGTCATAATTAGAACCAGCAGCTGCATCTTTTAGCTCGGATTTAAAACCTCATTCGTTGAAATCGGTCAAGAAAATTAATAAAGATACGGTGATCCAAACTTCTAAGGAAGATGCACATTTTTAAAAGTTGCAGATTGCTGTATATTAGATGCCATATAGATTTGTACACAAAGCGTTCTTGAATAAGAGAACTGGCAATGAGGTATTAAATCAGAGCTAAAGGGTACAGCTATGAGTTACTGGTTTTAATTTTGACACATTAGGATATACAGGGGTGAACATAACTGGTACTTTAATTCTTTTGCTGATAGTAGTACAGAACATATCAGCTAACTTACAGTTCTTCCAGTAAAGGCAAATCTTCAAACATACTACTCTCTAATATGGTCAATGGATTCTGCGACAGGTCTCTGGGTAAAAAAAAAGGACATTTAAATTTTGATATTGCTTTTTTAATTACCGAAGCTTATAGTGTTCTCTTTAAGATATTGTAATTATTAAAGGAATGAGTTGAGTTTCATCAGTCGTTACTTAATTTTTAAAAAGACAGTATAAAGATGTCAGTACTGACTTACAGCCATGTTATATTCATAAGTCCAACGAACGTATGTTTAGTTATCTTCGTTATATTGTTACGAGCAAGTGACCTGCAGTGGACAGAGATATTAAAAGAAAAGTAGTGAAGAATTAGAGTAAATATTTCAAGGTGGTACTATAAAATGCAGCATTATGATGTACTATATGGTCGCTTTTAAGGATATAGCAACAATTTCTTTTAAACTGTTGCGCAATGGTAGTGGCATTTGGCAAAAATTGCAAAGATTATTTCATAGCGAGCGTGTAGAAGAATTCAAATATCACAGATAGACTTTTGTAGGTCATGTGGTTCTTGAGTTATGTTATAAAGAGGGCTGAAATAACAACAACACTTTTGTAAAACGTATATAACTCATTAACATCAATAAATCAAGCAAGTTTTCAAAGTACATGATTTGTAGAATGAACTTTTGCAAAACATCAAGTATTATTTTTTTAATAATATATTGATTTAGATAATGAAACTCGACTTTTGGTTGTTTGGACCAACAATATCTAGTCTTCCCTTAAGCATACCAATGAATGTAAAAGGTTATTAGACTGACAGACTTACATTGTTTGAAGATGAGAAAACCCTTTAAACATACCAGGCAATGTTTCGTTCATGCTTGTACCAGAAAGTGTGCTGGAAATAAATAAGGAATACACACATGATACGAATTTGCACGAAACTAAGATTATTTCTTAACAATATCATAGTTTTTTTTAAGGCAAATCTTTGATATATTTTTTAATTGATACAAATATTTATTACTAGTCTACTAACATAGCATTAGTTGTTCTTGCGACACCCGCAATAGTAGCTTGGGACCATCCGTTTGCACAAATCACTTGCAGAATGTCTTGCTGGTATTCACATTCACAATTTGTAGGACATCTTTTTATATCTGTAAGATTAGGAAAACCATAAAATGAAATAATGATTAATTTCAGACTATTTTAACCCAAAATGGAAGGTAAAAAGCTGTAAAATTTGGTATTTGAGGTGCCAATGCGCGCAGATTTTGGCGATTTTATCCCGGATTTCACCAAAAGTTGGCCTAAAATACGGTGTTTTCGTGTTAAAAAGGGAAATGCAGAGATCAATAATGTTTGATTTTTTTTCTTCACGAAGGGCGAAATATTTGCGATTTTACCCTATGTTGGCCCAAAACACTGTGTTTGCGGGTTAAAAGGGAAGATGCACAGGGCAATTATTGCTTAGTTTTTCTTCTATTACAATTTGTAGGGAAACGTTCCCCATTAAAATTTTAAGGGGGGAAGTGTCCCTTATCCACCCCACCCTCCCAATAACAATATTTTCTAAGCTACTACATTGATAGGGCATACTATTTGGGGCATTGGCACATACACATTACATAGGTCACACTACTCCTCAGTCATCATACCACATTGTATTTCATCGTCGCCGGCTGAACAATCAATGTCACCATCGCATACTTCTTCTATATTCACACACGTTGATATGTTGGCACCTGAAACCTTTTGACATGGGTATGATCCAGGACACTGTATGTCACCTGCAACAGAGGGAAACAATATTACAAAATTGAAGAAAGTCTGTCAATGTTTGATTTTGTTGTACTCGAAATCGAATATTTCCTAAAAATGTATTTTGATACTACTGTTTTATCATTTGTTATTCAAATAATTTTACGTTTTAATCTTCAATATGAATAAATTTCGTGATTAATGATTTATTAAATTATATTATGTTTTAACCTTTATTGCACTTTTAACAAATTAATACTAAACGCGCGTGTGTTTCGATAATGTTTAATGGACAATCAAAATTCCATTTATTGACTAACTACAATGCTTTTCGTCGTTTCTGTTGATGACGCAATCGATGAATCCGTCACACTGGGCAGCAGAATCCAGACAAAATCCTGAGCCACAATCAAACGCAGAGGCTTTACAAACATCTAGTAAAAGAAGCACAGGAGGAGATATCTTATGGTAGGTAAAATGTACTTATTTTGTATTAGCAGCTACATCAATCAAAATTCGAAGAATACGATTGATAATGATGAATTGTGAATAAAATTCTGGTGCATTACCAAAGAGTAAATAGATAAAGTAAAATGTTTTTGGTTCAAATTGTTTTTGAATTTGAAGCTTACCTTTTATTTCAACGGGCTTGATCTCAGAAAACAGCAGTCGAAATCCTAACCAGTTGCCAGTTTTATCAGTAGTTAACTCCATCCATAAGTTTTCCTTGGCAGACGTAAACGACTTCAATTTAATATCCCCAGTCAATCGACCAATCACGTTTTCCCCAGGAACATCACCATTGCCAACGGTCAGAAAGTCAAACCCTCTTTCTAAACCGAATTCATGAACTTGTACCAGAATGACCATAGTTTCAGTAGCAATGAATGTCCACTTGCAGTTCAGATTTGATGGATAGTTCGCAGGGTATAACGGAGAAGTAAAGTTAAGAGGCACGTCTGGTTGGAGATATATATTCCTTGCTCCGCAATTACCTAAATATTACGTAGGTACATGTAAATAAGCAAGTAAATAAGTAGGAACGTTTATAGCATAAGCAAGCTTGAATAGACCATTTTAAGATCGAAAAAGTTCGGAAACCAAGTGTAGTGAGCGGTACTTTATAGTATAGAATATATATTCCTTGCTCCGCAATTACCTAAATATTGCGTAGGTACATGTAAATAAGCAAGTAAATAAGTGGGAACGTTTATAGTATAAGCAAGCTTGAATATACCATTTTAAGATCGGAAAGGTTCGGAAACCAAGTGTAGTGAGCGGTACTTTATATTCATTAAGCGGACAACAAATGTCATTAATCACGATAAACTTTTAGCAAAAATACAGTTTATTTAGCCAATGCCAACATTAAGTCATCAGGATAAATATTTTCCGAAAATATTGAACTAAAATTTTCGTTATTTGGTCCTTAAAATGACAATAATGGAAAGAAAAGTGCGAATGTTCGTCATTTTTGATACTTTTGATTGATTGGCTATTGGCAACGTAACCATCAATCTCTTACAAAAGACATAGAACACATTTGATCATGTCTATTATGTTACGCATTGGAACTCCGCACTGTGACCTGATGCTGTAGAGGTACCAATTAATATTTGTGAGTGGACGCGGCGAATCAGCCGTAAACTCGGCAAATTGTATTCTGAGTTAAAGTGTAAAATGTATGTGAAGGTCGTATTCATAGGTGTATCAAATCGTTGCGACAAGTATCTTATCAAACGCTGTTTAAATCAATCAATAATACTACTGCTGAAGAGGATAATAAGCTTCTACCTATTTCTATAGAATAGTTCTTGTCTTTGTTTGCTTTGGCTAAATCCTGTTCAAGTGGTAGATAACAAAGCATTGTATTTTGTCTAGGTATGTATAATCAACAATGAACAATGAGAGGTTATTTCTTAACCTCGTTGACTTGGGGATGATTTGAAATGACCGCCAATTATGACTGTTGGATATTTATTACCAGAAATGTAGAAAAGAGACACATGTAGAACCGATAAAAATACAATTTTGTCGAAGGAACAGAGTTCAACAAATCATAACCCCGCTTTTGGATATCGTTTGAAGTCAAATGATATACCATTTTAAAGCTTATGGTATATATTTTCTAAACACGAAAAGAAAACAAAATTGACCGGGCCGACTTTACGGCTGATTCGCCGCGTCCAGTCACATTTGTGCGTTCAGGAAATTATTTTATGCATCAGGTTTAATCGGAGTGAATCGATTTGAAAAATTCTATTGCAACTTGCAAATAACACTCACCACAATCCAGTTCGTCGTAGTCGTACGGACACAAAGGCAACCCATCACATTTCTGATGCAGATGAAGACACATGTAGCCAAGTCCAACAGGGCATACGAATTCATCAGACTCACACGAAGCTGAAAAACAATAGCAATCTAGCGTATATTCTACAGTGTTGTCAGGGGGTGCGTTGAATGGAGATGTTTTGCTTTAGAAAGTAGGCCCCCTTGGTTGATTTTTAAACATCTTGTTCATTTTTACCTTTATCATTTTTAGGTGTTTAGGTGTTGTAACAACCTAAATGAAGTTAAGAAGTGAAACTTTTCAACGTGCGAAACGTATATAGTATTGTTTCTTTACAATACTTGGTTTCGCTGTATTGCTGCTTACCATTTTCAACCGTCCAAGATACATCAATCCAAAAGCCTCTACCACCTGCAGACCAAATGGAAGAATCCCATCCCATCTTAAGCTCATTAGTGTGTAAAACAAGCGATTTGGGATGTTTTCTTCCTGTAAAAATCAAAATTTTCAACTCATTCAACGAGTCCATGTATTTCTTTGACTCCTCTTGGCCGTCCACATCATATAAGATGGTAGCATTAGCGGGTCCGATGTAGAGTTCGTCATGGTGAGCCGATGTATCAAGATCTTGGATTATAATTTTAAAACTTCCAGGAGTAGATGTTGTCAGCTGCCAAGAGCAATCAAGAGTTAGAGAAAACTGCTTGGGATAAAATGGCGAGGTGATGTTGAAAATGTCAGTGTTTGGTCCGATTTGAACGAATTTATCACCACAAAGATCTGTAAAAAAAGGTTAAAATTCCATTGGCTTGAATATTAAAATACCTTTGTAAATAACACTTTGTTGCTAATAATAGGTTATATAATAGTTAGTTTGATTCATTAACTGAACTAGCAAGCAACGAGTGGCGATAATGAATTTCAACACAAATTATGGTCGCAATGTAGACAAAGGTCAAATGTAGAAACTTACTACAACCAAGCTCGTCTGACTCGTATAGGCACTGTGGTACACTATCACATACTAAATGCTGCTCAAGACATCCATATCCCGATGAACAAAGGAATTCATCTGGTTGACAAGGAACTTAAAAAGAAGGTGATGAATAAAATATTATGTTGTTCTCAATCTACAAGTATTATATTGTCATAAAGTATGCTGTTTTAAAAAACACCTCATTGGATTTCTATCAGCTTAACAGATTAAGGGATTATTAACTTTAAATACTACCTACCATAATTCATTGCTCCTTGAAGTTCCAGACGAAAACCTTGAAATGGATTATAATTAAATGGTAACGCCTCCAGTCTTATCCATGCCGACGTTGCGTTAATAGTTGCCATACGAGGGGCCGATCCCCCACCAGTCAAATGAAATACCCAAGAGCCTTCTATTATCTCGTTCCCGATGCCGACGGTAAAGTAATCAACAAAAGGATGCACACTCACACGCTCGAAATAAATCACGATGTATGGGTAGTTGTCGGGTGTGGTCACGTACCATATGCAGTCGAGATCCCCGGGATAATAGAGAGGAAAGTGTGGAGATTGTAGTTTGTGCTTCTTGTCTTTTATCAATTCAATTTGGTTGTTTTCGCAGTAATCTAAACGAACAATGACAGAGAAAGCAAGCAAGTAAGTAGTAAAAGACATCAAACAAAATCGATAGCTCTTGGACATTGAATCATAGTTGAGTTTTACAGAGTGCATTGTATTAAGGGGTACTACACCCCTGGCCAATTTTGTGCATTTTTCTCAAAAATTGGTGACAAGTAAGATATGTATATTATAGGGGCAAGGACTACAACTACTGCACTGGAAGCTTTATTTCAGTACAGACAACAATTGTGGAGTTACAGTCAAAAATGAGGAAAAACCAATATTTGATCAATAAATCAATAACTACTTGCCCTGAGTTGCTGAATTTTGAGTGCAGTAGTTGTAGTCCTTGATCCTATGATATACATATCTTACTTGTCACCAATGCGTTATGATTTGTGAGAAAAATGCATAAAATAGGCACACAATTGGCCAGGGGTGTAGTACCCCCTTAAAGAAGAAAAAATAACAATTGAATAAACCGCGCATTGTACCGGCATCATTTTGATTTGCAACTTTTGGAAAAACTCCAACTTTCATATACTGGTATCAATCTACAGCCTGTAGAAAAAACATTTTGCAAGTGAAAAGTGCCCTCTTTGGCAATTAGAAAATACAGTTGTGGTATGATGCTTACATCAACGTCAAGGACACAGTCTTACCTCTCAAATACCGTTTGTTCAGTTCAATTTGTTTATTTTAATCTCGAGATATGTTTAGTTAACAACGAAAGGGTAAAATCACAATTGTGCCACTAGGGAATAGGGATGTATATACATGTAAATCAATGATAGCTGATGTTGATGCGTCTAATGTACTCCCCCCTTCGGGGCTCGTGCATTAGACGCATCAACATCAGCGCGCTATTTTCTCTAATTTCATTAATTAGAGAAATTAAAATTAGAGACAAAATGATTAGGGAAATTAATTTGAGACAAGCTGCGACAAATTTATTGGCTCTAACCCCTTGCGTGAATGGTTATGATACTTTTGAATCATCTTTTTCGTACAGTGGGGTTGAAGTTTGGAACAAGCTGAGTAATGAATTAAGAAGCTCAACAAATATGCAGACTTTCAAGCAAAGATTCAAGTCCTAAAATTTTGTGCATATACTTGTAAATGATGTCTTTTTATTTACTTGAGAAATTGTATGTATTTTTGTATTTTAAATATGTATCTAAGAGTTGTATATACTATATAAATTGTATGTTGATAATTGTTGCTTTTGAATTATTGTATATATGTGTAGCAGGGCCCCATGTTACACCAGCTATTTGGCTGAATTGGGCTACCCTGGATAAATATGATTAAAATAAAATTAATTTGTCAAATTTCTTGAACTTCTGTAATATATTGGTTTGTCTTTTAACATGTCTTGAGTGACAAAGAAAACAGTATTTACCATGATAAAATCATTAACATGCACATGACTTTGTATTTAATTTTACAGCAGAATGTGAAATGTTCATTTATCTTTTAATTTGTCTTAAGTGGAAAATCATTTTTCAAGAGAATCATTATACCTGTATCATGATAAAACAGTAAAAACAGTAAAAACAATTTTGTACTGTTGTGTAATTGATGCATTTTTTTTTATTTCATGAAAGAACTCTTGATAAACTTGATGCTATCATTTATTTACATGTACAGCCCCCTTCCCTAGTAAAAGTGGCACAATTGTGATTTTACCCTTTCGTTGTTAAGTAAGCATATCTCGAGATTAAAACAAGCAAATTGAACCGAACAAACGGCATTGGAGACCTAAGACTATGCCCTTGACATTGATATAAGCATTATGTCACAACGGTATTTTCTAATTGGGCGCTTTTTATTTGCACAATTTTTTTGAGACAGGCTGTATGTCAATTTTGAGTGTTTATTAGCAAATATGGTATCAAAGTGGAGCTAACAAGATTCTGCATACGCCCTTATGAATCATATTGTCATAACAAGATCAAGTTTTAGTGTGGAACGGGTTATACGTAACTGCGGATTTTCTTTATTTGAGCTGTTTATATTCATATCACACTGATAACACACAGAGAGGCATTATTTAGGGGATCTATTAGCATCGTAGCAATATATTTAAACAAATACAAGAGAGATACAGGAGATAACCCTGGAATCAAATCCGACTGGATGCAACCGGAACAAAATGCTGCTTACCACATTTGAGTTCATCTGAGTGATCCATGCATTCTTTGTAGACACTGCAGACTAAGCTGGGATCCAGACATCCATAGCCTTGCTGACAGTGGAATTCATCCGGGAGGCATTCAACTGTCAAATATACAGATATGTGGTCAGTCATATATATATATTTGGACGATTCTCAGTATCATAATATCCTGAATACTACATACTGACGTACAACCAACAACTATTAACCGGCCACGTTCGCATCACATTGTAGTTACAGTAAGCCAAATAATCAAACCAGTTACGTTCACCCCCTGTATATCTTTGCGCTCGAATTTAAGACCTCATTCATTGAAATTGTTCAAGAAATAAAAACACAATGATCCAATAACCAAGGAAGATTCAAATATAAATGTTGCAGTTTTTCACATTGCATGTCATATTGATTTGTACACAAAGCGTTCGCGAACAAGCGAACTAGCACCGCACTTTCATTGATTAGCACGAAAAACTAGCATCGTGCTTTCATCGATTAGAACACAAAAGTGCAACTTTTTATTTCGTGTCTTCATTAGGTTTTGGATCACCATTTCCTTAATTCTCAACCAATTTCAACAAATAAGGTCTTAAATCAGACCTAAAGAGTAAAGGCATTGGCTACATGTTTTAATTTTGATACGTTTGTCTTTATTTAGTGATATACAGGGGTGAACACAACTGCTACCTTAATTCTTTTGTTTACTGTATTATATCAACTACAGAGGGCGATGTTGTATTGTAGAAGGTTAAAGCGAACTTACCTTCCTTTGTCGTTCTCTCTACTTCCAACAAGAACCCTCGAAAAGTGACAGCATGATTAGAAACAAATCGTATCCACATGACAAGTTCTGGTACCAAGATGATCTTAGGAAAATACCACAAAGACAACTTCACATCCATAGTATCCTCGTTATAAATATCATAACCGTGACCCATCATAAGGATATCCCAGAATTCAGTTTCTAGATCCATCACAGTAATAATGTATATTCCAGGAATAGTTTCAGAGAAAATGAAGTAGCAATCGATGTTTGTTGGGTAGTTTTGCGGATATAGCGGTGAGGATATGTAGATCTGGCCGTCGTTCGTCATGTTGACTATTTCAACTCCGCATGAATCTTTTATAAGTTTGGATAAAACAATGCAACAATTAGAATAATGTTAACAGTGTTAATTACTTTCAGGTCCTCCTTTGTGCTCGCAAAACACCACCGGGTCGATAATAGATCCTTGAGGTACACCTTTACCAATCATTTTTAGTTATTACATCATTTGGATAACAATCCTTATACTTACATTGGTTTATACAGACAACTCCGACTAATTAAGTGCGATCCATGAGGGAGTCATTATTAAATCTGTCACATAATTTGTAATATATTTACAACCATCGTTAGCTTCATCAAAAACAAAATCAAAATGAAACAAAGGGCATTTCTTCTATGCCTCTAGAACGCAATACTTACAGCATGACCACTCGTCTGACCCGTCATAGCAATGACGTATCCCATCGCAGACTAGCTTCTTGTCGACGCAACCTATCCCAGAATGACAGGTAAAATCTATGTCATCACAAGCATCTGGTGTGGAAATGAAAGACAAGAATTTTAGTGGAAGGCGATTGGGTGACTCCACACGAGAGGCGGAATCCGTATTAAACGCAAGCCTGGAATGCGTTTCGATGTGATCAAGGATTCTCGAGTAATAATATACTATAGGATAAGCCACACGTTTGCGCAAATGAAGTCAGTCACACAATCGTGCATGTGTTGTGTAAGAGATTGACCTGCGGAAGAGGTGATGCATTTTTTTCGTTCTGGTAAAAAAATCGAAATGGCGAAAAATGACGAACATTTAGTCGTTTCATTACTTGAAATACCAAGTAGCTGAAGTGTTAGCTCAATATGCTAGGAAAATATTCAATCCGATGCCCCATGTTGACTTTGGCTAAATTTGGCCGGAAAGGGTCCGAATTAATGGCAGTCGATGTGCGCCATCTTGGAAAAATTTGGTGTACCAAACACCTCAGCACCTGTCAATCAAACTACGGGATAAGTCTGTTTCACTATTGAAGTAGTACGCACAACGTTGTCGTGCACATGTGCGTAAATTTTAGGCAAAGCAACTAGTAAGCGTTACTAGGTGTACCAAACTCCTTAGCAACTGTCAATCAAACTGCCGTGAAGTGACTTCAATTTTTACACAGGGATTCATGAATACGAGTGTCACGGCCCTGATGTGATCTCCTCTTGTCTCCTCTTGTGCGGGCAGATAGCATCGCGTCATCAGCACCTATACGCACATGGTGTCACCCTACACGCACTGTGTGTAACGCACTTACAAGAAACTCGCTCATTACGCGATCACTTCACAGATGCAGCGCCTTGTAAACACCATCTACTATAATAATGGATGCGCGTCCCATGAGATTGAGATAAAATAAATTGTTTACAGAGATGACCTTCAAGTGTGTGGAATGAGCAATGCATTATTTTTGAGTGGCAATGACAGCAATTATCTATCGTCGGCTAAATATTAACAGCACTGCCTGATCAGTGGAGCAGACTGCAAAGATTTGCAGTTGATGCCAATGTTTTGATAGCAAAAAAACTTAATTCAAACCTCTGTATAAAAATTTTATTGCATACCCGGAAAAATAGTGGTGATAGACAGACTGAATTAGAGAGAAGTGGGCAGAATAAAGAGAGACTCTATAAATGTTCGCAAAATGGCATGCTTCATAGAGAAGGGCTAATCAACCAATTAACACGTTAATGACAGTAGCCCGAAAACACCAACCAATTGGGCTATTCCAGTTGAAATCCATACGCCCCCTATGGAAGACATGACCCTAATCTCCTACTCAGGGAGTGTGAACTTCAAATGGGGTTTCCTGAACGAGTGCTCCATTTAAATTTATACCCCCTGTGTGGGATATTAAAGTGATGTCTTCCATAGGGGGTGTATGGATTTCACCTGAATAGCCCATTTATCTGATTACTTGAAACGTTTTGATTGAAATACATGAAGTGTAACCATTTTCCGTGATTATCTTCAGCGAGTAATTTTTCATTCCTTTCTAATGATATCACAATACTAATCATCCGCAATGACGCCATAAATCAAATGCGCACATAAAAGAAATCGGGGAAAACATGCACACTAATTATAGAAAGAGAGACCTAAACACGAACGCCTTTCATCGTTGAAATATGTGGGGAAATTATATCATGTAATTGTAGAAACGAATGACAAACAAGCAATACACAATTTGCTTTATATACACCTAGCACAAAAAGTAACTGCTCCATTTTAAAAGCCGCCATTGATCGTAAGTTGTTCAATGCAAAAATCTGAAATAAACATGTTTTTGATTTGACGACTTATTTGACGACTTATTTGTGAAAATTGAGCAATTTGTAAGCAACTACTCTGTTTTATATAGCCGCCATTGCTTGTAAGTCATTCAATCAGGGAATTGCCCTGATTCAATAAAACAAATATCCGAAATATCCATGTTACAAAAGATGTCTTCTTTACTTTGACGTCTCATTTGTTAAAATTGAGCACGAAAGTAAGTTATTGTTCAAATCAAACGTAAAGAAAAGACTGGTCCCGGAAGGTACCTGTATTCGGTCAGAAATTGTCTCATTAGGCAATAAAGTAAATAATCTTGTCTTGAAAGTAAAATTATATATATTTAGTTTCATTATAATAAACGCAAGGCTTCATTCTAGGTTGTACTTGTCGAAATTGTCAATGGGATAACACGGCACGGTTATCCATCGTAATGATTGCATAAACACACACTTCCTGTGCTGCAGTATACCTAAAGACAATCTCGTCATCAAGTGCAACTTTTGATTTAAAATTTTTGGCCCTATATTCCCACCGTTTCAAATTAAAGAAGACATTTTTTGTAACAACATGTTATTATTTGATCAGCTCGCTCGTAATCGGCGGGAAATTACCACCGAAAAGTAGACCCATGTAGTGATATAGATGACCTGTCTGGTATATATTGTGCGTGTTAGATAAAGTAGACAACGTATAGGACATGAATTATTAATTTTCTGATCCAACTATAAGTATTTTATGGACTTATACTAACTTATAAAATTAAGAATTTACATTTGTGCTAGATGCAGAATGCTTTACAGCATAATACCTACCACATTGTTTACTCATGTTTAAGCAGCTTGGATAATCCGTGCATATCAATAGATTAGAAGAACAATAGACACCTGTGTTACATTCCATTGTGTCTTTGCCACATGTAACTGTAAAACAAGAGGCAAGCATAATATATGAGATACCTATGTTACATTCCATTGTGTCTTTGCCACATGTAACTGTAAAACAAGAGGCGAGCATAATAGATGAGATACCTGTGTTACATTCCATTGTGTCTTTGCCACATGTAACTATAAAACAATAGGCAAACATACTAAGTGAAAAAATGGGTTACATTCCAATTTGTATTCGCCACATGTAACTGTAAAGTAATAGGCAGACATAATAAGTGCGGCGCCTGTTTACATTTCATTATGTCTTTGCCACATGTAACTGTAAAACATTAGGAGACATAATAAGTGAGACACTTGTGTTACATTTCATTTTGTCTTTGCCATATGTAACTGTAAAACATTAGGAGACATAATAAGTGAGACACCTGTGTTACATTTCATTATGTCTTTGCCATATGTAACTGTAAAACATTAGGAGACATAATAAGTGAGACACTTGTGTTACATTTCATTGTTTCTTTGCCACATATAACTGTAAAACAATAGGCAGACATAATAAATGAGACGCATGTGTCACATTTCATTTGGTCTTTGCCACATATAACTGCAAAACAATAGGCAAACATACTAAGGGAGACATATGGGTTACATTCCATTGTGTCTTTGCCACGTGTAACTGTAAAACAATAGGCAAACAATGACGACTGCAAGCATGGCAAGTGCGTGTGTTAAAGCAATATTGTTAGATTCGATGAGGAATACGTCTTGATGTTTTAATGTTATGTTTGACAAATTCTGAGATTTTTAATAAAATCTCAGGAGCGAGACATTGTGTTCAATCAACCAGCAATCATATCGCCGATACACGCTTGCCGGAATGACATTACATTGTCTTTCATTTCACCGTATTTGTTTGGCTCACAGTTAAAAGGGCACATTTCTAATAGTGAAAACGAACACTTTGTGCTGAAAAACAACATTTTTCCCGAAATCTTACAATATTGATTTGATAATAAAAAAGATTCATTTCCATTTCGTCAGATACATTTCCGTTAAATCACAAAGCAAAAATGTAATCAATCAATCAAATTTCTTGTTATTGATTTGTTTACATATCACGTATGTCATCTATACATATATGCCATAGTAAAACCGTATTGTGATGTTACATAGCGGAAGTGTCATTGTAATTTGATAAGCATTCGGCCTGTATTAATATTTTTCATCGCCATGTATATATATTTCAAGTGTCAACAAAAGTCTTATCCTTTTGCAGAAAAGTAGGTTACAGCATGAAATGCCAATGATGAAGAAGTGTTGAAGGGCGAGCTAAAGCCTTTGGTATAAACCTTCCGCATTTGATTTTACCAGATCAGTTAAACGGTATTAATTTCCCCACTTTTAAAATAGTGCACAACGTACATTACATGTAGGTCACCCGTAAATGTGAGAGGAAATGAGAATGTGTGCGTCAGTATGGTAAGGAGCGTTTTATATTGATCAGATCAGATCAGATTTCACCTTTAGTGAACATCCTTTGACATATTTCTCTAATGCTTTAAATAGTGAGCATTCATGCAAATATATGCGTTTAATTTGCACGTAGATTGGAGCTACAAGTTGTTTCTGTGTATTCTGTGTGCATTTTCATGTTTATAGCCTAATGTTTGAGAGTTTGGTAATGTTTCATAGATCCTGACGCTAAATAAATGTTTAATCGACGGAGTGACTGAATAGAGAGGCTCTACACGTATTTGTATTTGCATTCGATTGCGCGTTTTAATGTTACCACATGGGTAAACATAAAACTGTGACTTTTGCAAGTGAAAGTATAGATTGGTCTGACCATGTTCGCTCTCTTATTGGAAGTTCCTCTGTCTGTACCAACAAGCATTGTAATTTATTTTATGCAAATAACAAAATGCTAATGGATATTGCCTACACGTCAACTTTTGTGATATGAAAAATCATATGCCCTGACATTAAATATGTAACATACACACTTTTTTATTCTGAATGTTTACTGAGCTTATACCTCTGGAATTTACAATATCTTTGCAACAGTGAAAACAAAAGACTCGGAACGTGTAACTTAATAAACATTATGGTACTAAATCTAACTGTCATGTTTTTTATGAGTACCTTCGTAACGAACACGTTCAATTTCGAGCTGGAACCCGCTTCTTGTTGTACCCACACCGGACGAAAAATGTACCCACATTTCCTCCACTCCGATAATAACTACTACATTGCTAGGAATGGTAGATGAGAAATTTTGCAAACTACTCTCAGAATCCACCTGCATTCCTGTCCCAAGACTGAGTATATCGCCAAGACCGAGTATATCGCTACTTCCTTGTGTGTCAAAAACATGGAAATATATGGCGAAGCTCCCGTCGTCCTTTGCGGTAAAGTACCAAGTGCATTCAAAATTAGTCGGGTAAAATAAGGGAAAGTTGGGCGATGATATGACAACACTTTCGTTGTACATAATCAGTTGATTGGTACCCATACAAGAATCTATAAAATAAAAGAAATAAATGAGAGTGGGATTAATATTTGTGCTCTAATCATATCATCCCTAAACTGTAAGGTTCACATCAAATGAAGATATTCCGATCACTACCACTTTGTCTCCATTAAAAATATCAGCTGAAAGGTCAACTTTTAAACTGATTCTGTATTGAATTACAATAGGACTGAGAGAGGTTTTGTTTGGGATATTTAATCAAAATGTGTCAAAACTGGGTTAACGTATGTATTGTCACACCACAGAGGAGTAAGATAAGACAGAGCGCGTACCACCAGTCAAAGTCCCCGTGTATTGTATGCTACCAGTTCTCGCATATTCATGAGGGCCGATTGTTCGATCATGCCGTGTCTAACAATCACGCCAGCGCTGCGTGCCTTCGCGTATACGCGATAGAGCGTTGCGTGCTTTAGCGATTACGCGATAGACCGTGAAAATACGCGGTAATTGCCTAGCAGTCTCGCCTGTCGCATTTCATGGAACAATCGGCCCTCATTATCGGATGAGGCGGAGACTTTGACTGGTGGTACGCGCTCTGTCTTATCTTACTCCTCTGTGTGTCACACACTCTCCCATTGCGTCTTCTCAATGATGTCTGTCAACAAAGGTGGATATACCACGAGGTGAAATTGGATCTTTCTCCTAATAACTTACACATCAGCGTATAACATCTTCATTTGTGATAACCTTATCAAGTCTAATATCGGTCACACAGAAAAGGTAAAAATATAATTTTCTAATACAATATCATTGACACCGGTTAGAAACAAAGCTTTGATTCGTATAAGGTTACACGAAATTTCGAACGTAATGTAGAATATTAAATGCAATAACTTTTTTATAATGGGCCACCCAGGTTTCAAGTCTCTGCGCAGTCTGATGAAGACCCGGTGAACGGGTCGCTACGTTACTAGAAATCGTTGCTGAGTCCAGAATTTGATTCATATGACTCAAAACATTCATAATCATGCCTCAGAGATATTAACACTTACTAATTTTGTGCAAGATGAGCGAACTCTAGTCTCTAATGCTTTATAATTCAATTAATGCTTTCAAGTTCACTGAAACTATTATATTATGCCTGTGGTGTCTCGTAGACCTAACGGAGCACATTATTAAACACTCAGGCGCGGATAATCAATGTTGCACATTACTTGTCGCCAATTTCTGATATTGAACATCATTTTTGTACTGACTTGTAAAGCAGTAGTACCTTTTAAAATGCCAAAAATGAGATCTCACATGTAAGAAAGACGACGTTAGTTTCTGATATCACATATGTATTTGTGTCATTTGCTATAAACAATCGATATATGGTGACGGGCTTCGTTTGGAAAAGCATTAGAAGTATTCCAATACGAAAACAAAAGAAACACAGAAAACATGAAATACCTTTTGCAATTCAATTCAAAGAAAAAAAGAAAGAGGAACAGATCAATGTAAAATGTTATTTTGTTTTACACACAGTAATTTGAAAATGACCTATAATTGTGGGCAAATAACGCGCTACTGTGCAAATCAACTTACAGTGATGATTTATATTGGAGGTTGGTTCACATTTCAACACTATGTATCCGAGGAAGAATGTCTGCCAACACATTCAAAACTGTTAGGTTGATGAAGTTTTACTGCATGCATTGGTTTTGAAAAATGAACGCTACAGTCATATTGATCGCGCGTCGATTTGTTTAATTTAACAAATATTTTGTTGTTTATACATGTACCATGAAGATAAAAAATATAAATACATTATATAAAATTTATACATGTGTCGATGCGGAACTTATTTACCTTACAACCACTCATAAATAATTGGTATTGTTAATGAAATAAAATTAGGTCTCCTAATTGGTGAGCATTTCATACGTACAATGAAACCAGTGTTTTTTTAACGAAATTATCTGCAATTTGACATTTCTATCATGTTTAATTTGTAATAGTTACTAATAAAATTCAAGATATCGAATGAAATTGAAATTTTAGACACACAAATGTCATATAAAATATGTTATATAACAACTTCTACAGCATATGTATTTACGTAATAGTGTGTTATATTATCGTGATGGTGTTTACAAATAGTTAAAATTCGCTTCATAATATAGCTATACATAGGCAAATTCTTTTCCGAAACTAGCAGATGCTATTATATTAAAAGGTAGTATTTAGAATACTGACCGCATTGGCCGTTTGCATTTATAATCCTTACATCACCCATGGAAGACATGTCGTTAGTCTCCCACAGAGGGGACTAGATTTCAAATGGAGTCATCCATTCTGGTAACCCTATTTGAAATTCACACTCCATGTGTGGAAGATTGTGGTCATATCTTCCACAGGGGGTGTATGGAATTCAACTGAAATGGGCTATTGCTGTTAGTTATAATTACAACGGCTACAATGCATACCACGCATTTGTTTTCCTTTCCCCCCCACATGATTAATTTGAAACTTCTCCCTTACTAGACACGGGTTTGAAAAGCTACACGATTCTTCAATATTGGTGGCACAGATAAAGTAAATACGCCATTTTCTGATTTACATTATATTATTGGGCACCCGACGCATGTACTGAGAACTAATATTGAATCTGTAAGGTTACAAACATGTATTATGATAAACAAGAAGTAAACAATAGCGGTGTCGATAGTTGCTCATAATGGAGACTATGATGTAGGGGGAAAATGACCCAGATGTCGTCAATTGTCAAGATGGTATGTAGAACTCCAATCTCTCACTTAAATGCTGTATGTTAAAACTAGTGCATTCAAAATCGTGAGGCATCTCACCTAGGGTTATAATGGAAGTAAAGAAGCACATTATTCTACACTCAAGCGCAGATAATCGTTACTTAACACACATTTCTGATATTGAACATTATTTTTTACTTTCAAAGTAAAGCAATAACACCTTTTATAGATGCCATAATTGGGCATTCAGGTGTAGGGAAGACGACATGAGCTTCCCATGGTGCATATTAGATGCATTAATGTACTTTCTCTTCACAATTTCAAACTTAACTATTTATGATCAAAAACACTAATGCTGCTGTAACATGGCAATAGCGGTATCTTTAGATGATCCGTTTATGTTTGTGTTAGTTGGTTGGTTGGTTTGTAATTTCACGTCTTTTTTCCACATGTTAATAAAAATGAATGAGCATCACGGTGATGAAAGTGTAAAACGAAAATGCTAAACCTCATTCGGACGGATCTGTAACATTATCTCTGTTAATTAGACTAGACCTTATTGATTGATTTCGTGGTGTTTTTGAAACTCAAAAGTTTTAACTTACGTCTCACGACCATTATTGTTCAGATCTGAGGATTTGTAGATACGGATACAAATTCACCAATACTTTGGAACCCTCTCAGATACAGTCAATTCGTATAGGTCTCCGTGCGAGCATTTCACAATGTTCTATGCGGAAATCTTTTCAAACCAGTAAATTTGTAACTAAATCAAGTTGTCACTCCAAATGCGCCTTATTAAAACGCTGTTAATTCGTCCGTGCTTCATGGTCGTCAATAAAGCTGACGATATATAAATAAACCATAAATGGTAGAAATACACGTTTAAAAATGTTGCATACTTATATAAGCAGCACATGCACCGCATTTTTCAGCAGACAATTGATTTAAGTCATCTTGCTTACCATGTCAAATGTACAAATCTTCAAACAACACAGTTAAATAACCACCACAGATTTATTTCTCAACATTTTATATTTTTGGTGTGTGATTCTCATGACTGTGTTGTTTATAGATGTTTGCAGTTTACTGAAAAGTTAATAACAAAATGATATTATGACAGCAAAAGATCACGGTGATCTTTTAACGACAAAGTTAAAAGCTTCCTTCGAAATTTGTCCAGGGGAAATTTTCAGGAAAATAATCAAATCAACTAAATTTTGCGTTTTTACGTACTACATTACGTTTGGGTTTTGGAAAGAACCTTCTGTTAAATCATGCATGACTCAATTACAAATCTCTAATTCCCTTTCTTCTTATCTATTGATATTTTGAATAGTGTTTATCTTTCTCTAATAGATTATGATACTAAATGAACAATCAGCTTGGACAGTTCGCACTAGGCCCTACATCTCATAGGACAATAAAGCTGGCGCCCTGATCGATTCTTTCTGCATATCAATATGCTTCATTTACATTACATTACAGAGATCGGACACTAATCCCAACCATAACAAACCATGTAAACAATGATCACCTATATTACAGGTGATATTACAGGTCTATATAATACAGGATTAGATTAGTAAACTATGATCTATTTGCAAGTATTATTTTGATTGAGTAGAAAGATGTGATACTATTTTTTTTATAGTAGTCTAGTTGCCGGTGTCAGGTATACATAGAATGGTTTTTTTATGATGATGACATGGACGTACTGATCATTATGCATGATGCAAACTCATAGGTGTTGTGCGTTTGGCAATTTGGGAGGGGGTGGGGTTCAAAATGACCCCATAGGATTATAAAATCAAAATTTCGAATTGCTCAAATACCTCTTTCAAATATATCAAATTATTTACATAAATAAACAAAAATAAATAAATAAATAAATAAATAAATAAATAAATAAACGAAAAAAATTGAACATATTTTAGCGTAGCATTAAAATCTTAAATATAACCATTGCTGGCAGGAGAACTCGAACCAAAGATATTGATATCAGCAGTCTGATGCTCTACCATTGAGCTATGACAGCATCTAGTGATGAGGGTCGAGTTTTTAGCTTATACAGTGTTTGTCTGTGATAATGCCGCCTCGTGAAAGAAATAAATATAAAATCTCAATTTTTAATTTAAATTTATTTGATAATTTTCTAACCTATATTTTCTTTAGAGCAGTGACAAATATTTCCCCTTTTATCAAATTTGACCGCTATATAAGAATCTACTTCTTTTATTACTGATTTAATTCCGCGATTTGTTCCATTATTAAAAAAAAGCAATATCAAAGATTAATGTCACACATCTCACAACAGATATTTAGTTGGCTTAGTGGTCTTGCACAGTGCTGTTTAACCGGGAGGTACCGAGATCGATTCCCACCTCTGCCTGCAATTTTGTTTAAAGACTGGGAAATAATAACCTGACATTCGCCGCTGACATTCGTACTGCAGAAGCGGAGTTATAACTTATTAAACTTTGCTCCTTCCGTAAAAGGGTACATTATTTTGGCACTACATTATTTTATTTTTTTCACATTGCTGGTATTGAATATCAAATGGTCATAATTGGCGGTCACTTCAAATCATCCCCAACCGAACGAGGTTCAGGAATGTCCTCTCATTGTTAATTGTTGGTTAACCCACCACTTGAGAATAAAGGACTATGAATAGGTGCAACAGGAATACCTACGGGATTATCTCAAGGATATAATTCTGTTCTCCCTCCTTTTCTTACATCTTCTCTGATATGTGCTAGTGTCAATGGTTATTGTTAAAAGGCAATAAGGTGTGTAATTGCAATATTTCCTCTGAATAGAAAAGACTCTCTACATCGAGTTATGTATGCTGGTGGTTCGCAATACTGTTATTTAAGAGAAGGTATCTTCCAAATCCAAATCGAAATGAGTATTTGCGCTCATCACTGATATGTGTCTGTTATACCGACTTGTGCAATTAATATACGACGAATATGCATGTTAAAGGTAATGTTAGTACATCTATGCTTATCTCTACGCGTGAGTTGAGACTTACTACAGTAAAGCATTTGAATTTTTTGTGTCAAATGTGTTTTCTACATAAAACATATAAAACATTTTGAGTCAATTTGGAATTACGTAATTTAGTTGTTACTCAAAATGGTTTGTATCTGTTTCTAGTGATTGTCCTTTACTTGTGAGAAACATTGTTGCATGTGGTCTTGTATGGAAATACAAGCTAAATAAGAAAAAGCTGGCAAAAAACAAAATTGTGAACTCGTCTCATTTTTCCTCATACACAGAATTTGACAAGTTAAACTTGTAATAGTTGCTAATGAAATTCACGATATCGAATGAAATCTAAATTTTAGACACACAAATGTCATATAAAATATGTTACATTCGTTATGAATACGGCAGAGTGCCGAATACGCAAAATTGCTGTTCTGAGTAAACGGCGTTTGAAAATCTTGGTACCATTCTATTGGTCCTTCTAAAAATTTAGGACATTCGTGAGCACTCATTTGAAATGTATATTATAGAAGTGATCGTGCACGAATTATTGGCAATATTTGCATGTTCTGAAATAATCGATATATCCCTCAAAACTCGTTTTAACAGCTATTCGGCTTTATACTGTATCCAAAATGTCTCTACCACTGTGCAGAGAGAGGCCGAATACGCATTCAACTACGTGTAAACCATAGCACGCATTTTTGATTTCGGGCTTTTGTGTAGAAACTACTGGTTGTCCTAAGGCTATGTAGACTTAATTTGCTATATAAGTTATAAATAGTCATCCCTGTAATATTTAGCAAAAACTCGAGGATTTTAAAGCAAAAATAACAATATTGGCCTATATTTTGCGTATGATTTTCCGGGATTTTCCAATTTCAGGGGCGCGCACTCACATTATTAAACCACAGCAATATCATGTGGGGAATGTTTGTACTTATTTTGGTATCACATAGAAGATACCTACAGCTATACGTTGGTATATATTAGTATAGGACATGTAATATAGACATGTCGGGGTTTCCCGCTATACAATACTATAGATCAACATGATTTGTACAGCTAAGTATACGATTCGTCTCTCTGCCGAATTCATTTATCGCACTTAGGCGCGATTCGTCCAAATCAAAATTTCAATAACTACGTCGGTGAGTAAGATTTACCATTAATTTTTGGTGGAAATAAAAGATAACCTGAAACGTAATCATAAGCATACAAAAAATCAATTTGCTCAAAATACTCGATTCGTCACTCTGCCGAATTCATAACGATATCATTTGCAACATTTTGTGGCACAAGTATTACTGAAATAGTGTTTTATATTATCTTTCTGGTTTTTCGAAATAGTTGAAATTGGCTTCATAATATAGCTTTACATAGGCGAATTATTTTCTAAAGGTAGCAGACGCAACGGTGATTTAGAATACTAGTATTTAGAATACTGCATGACGGCATTGGCATTTTCCATTTAAAATCCTTACACCTCCTATGGAAGATATGTCCTTAAGGTCCTATCTTCTAGAGGGGGTGTATGGAATTCAACTGGAATATTCTATTGCTGTTAGTTATAATTTACAACGGCTACAATGCATACCACGCATTTGTTTTTATTCTTTCCCATATGATTAAAAGGGCATTTCGTGATCCACAGCCTCATCCCCCACTTTTCTCAAACAAAGTTGAGATTTTTATATCACTGGAAACCTCTGGCTACATAATGTTTATGTACAAAATATTTCTTGCAGATTAATTCGTTTAGCAAAGATATCGTGAAATTTGAATTTCGTTCTGGTGCACCAGAACGAAATTACAACGCATTGTCTATGGAGCAGTGTAATACACATAATCATGCATAACTCGCGAACGCAAAATCGGAATCTGTTATCGGAAACTGAAATTTTGGGAATAGGTTTTTTTTTCTTGGATATCTAATGAAAAATGACATAAATAGAGGATGCTAGGATCACGAAATACTCCTTTAATTTTAACCTTCTTCCTTACAGGCACAGGTTTGAAAAGATACACACGTATTGAACACACAGATAAAGTAAACACGCCAATGATTTGTATTCTATTATTTGGCACCGAACTTATCTTGAATCCGTTAGGTTACAGCACGTTTCGAATGCATTATGATAAACAATAGCAGTATCGATTGTTGCCCAAAATGGGGACCCAGCTGTAGAGAAAAATATGGCCCAGATGTCGTCAGTTGTCACGATAGAACTCAGGTTTCCAATGCTGTATATTACAATTAGAGCATTCAAGTTCGTGAGAAAAACATCTCGCCTAGGGTAATACTGGAACTAACGGAGCAAATTATTCCACACTGAAGCGCAAATAATCTTTGTTGCACGTTACTTATTACTTCAGTTTCTGTTATTGAACATTATTTTATACTTAGTAATGCAATAACAGCTCTTATAGATGCCACAAATGGGCACCAGATGGGGAACTTCCGATATTGCATATTAAATGTATTAATGTATTTTCTTTTAACAATAATTGAAAAGCAATTTCAAATGTCCCTATTATGAGCAAATACTAATGCTGTTTTATATGTCAACAGTTGACATGCTAAACCCGTTTCGGACAATTATCATCTTGTGTATTTAGAATAGCAGACATTATTGATTGATCTCATGCTCTGTTTTTGTAACTTTATCAAAATACATTATTTCTAATGTATCAAAACATACAATTTATATGAAAACAAATCGCCAATACTTTGCAAACCTTCCAGATACAGCACCCCAATTTGTTTTATTGTTGAAAGTAAAAGAACTTCCACATGTAGCTACATGTGTTTACTTTAGAATAGTTATCGCATTGTTTTCTGTTATTTACAAGTATTTTTTCTTTTGCAGCAGACGATTGATTCAAGCCATTCTTGCTAACCAGGCCATATGTTTGCAACTGGTACGTATGATCAATTCTACAGTCACGTACACGTCTTTAGTCAACATAGATAAATGACCACCACAGTTTTATTTCTCAAAATTCTAAAAGTATCTATATTTTTGGTGTGTCCTTCAATTACTGTGTTATTTATAGACGTTGGCATTTTACTGAGAAGTTCATAACAAAATGATTTTATGGTAGTAAATAGATGACAATGCTCTGTTAACGACAAAACTAAAGCTTCCTTTGGATATTTGCTCTGGGGGAAATAATTAAATCAACTTATATTTTACGTCGCATTTGCGCTCATTATATGTGTCTGTGTACAGACTTTTGCCATATACGACGGCATATTATTATGCATGGTAGAGGTAACGTTAGTAGATTTATAAGACAGTCGTACATCTCCACGCGTGAGTTCAGACCTACTTCACCCGATTTCACAAAATGTGAATTCGTCGTTATCATTATCATCACAGACAATATTAAGTGCATCTTTATCGTCAACAACAACTACAGGTTTCAAAGCGCGCGTTCACTTACCCAGAAGGAAAATAAATCATAAAAATTATTTTTAAAGTTTAGACAGGGAAGCAACAAATAATAAGAAATCAGAAAAAAAACAGGCCAATACATCTTGAACTTTAATTGAACCTGATTACCTTTTTATGTGTATCCAATTACATAAATGAAGACAAGATTCTTCCCCGGGTAAATGGGCTCACCCTGATTGATGTACATCATATCAGCACTGGGCAACAGTAATATTAGAGAGCGTTAGTGATGACCAAATCATAAATCTGATGATCTGGTGTATCATCTGGTTTTGCCATCAATTCTTATTAAGCTACTCGTAAGTACCAATCATTACATGGCAAACAATAAATGTAAGAGCTCCAATATATGTGTATCGGTCAGTATGTCGTGAAAGTTGACCTTTGACCCCATAGTCGCCCACACAGGGATTGTAGACTTCAAATGTAATCACCATTTAGGTAACCCCATTTGAAATGTACACTCCCAGTGTGTAAGATGAAGGTCATGTTTTAGGGGTGTATGGATTTCAAATGCATTAGTGATGACCAAATCATAAATCTAATGAGCTGAAGTATGATATAATTTTGTCATCAATTCTAATGAAGCAAAGTACCACTGAACCCTGAAAAGCATCAATTCTACTACAAATACTTATAGTACTCTTAATACCAAATATTTTTTCTCTTATTACCAAATATAATAGAGCCAATGCCAAATGACCATTGACTGATGATTGGCAGAGCGTCAGTAAATCGTGATCCAGGGTGGCAGCGTGGAGACAATTAGATGAGATAGTGTCACATTTATTTACGTTATTTGCAGTCAATCAATTCATACATTGATTTGCACAGCCATCCTTGGATTTATTAAATTGATATACTTATGCATACTTATTTACTAAAAGGTTTTGACAAGCATTGTATTAATTAGGTAACAATTTCAACCATATGATTTCCATGTTTAAATGACGTTCAATTTATGCAGACCAAGGTAATGTGTTCCGTGGATAATGTATATATGTTTTTGTTTGGAATAGTTAACTAGAAATAAAGTTAAAATACCGATAAAAGTTTCACAAGATGGAAACCCCTTGATGTAAAACAATGATATACAAAGCGATTATGTTTTACTATATTGCATGAAATAAAATTTAACCACTTGAAATGTGTTAAATATCAAACTATACACCCCCCCCCCCCCACACACACACACACACATGTAATCCAAAAGCAATAACAGTCGTTCCTCAATGTTAGGGGGGGTGTGTGATTTAATCAAAATCAGGAAAACACATAATGTCCGTGTTACACTGATTCGATTGAAATATACACGAATAATTATATACTTGCGTTGTTGAATAATTTGTAAGTCGGGCCATTGTTTAGAAGGAGTGCTGGATTACATGCACAATGTGCTTATCGTTCAACTAACATTATAGCTTCCAATACAGAGTGGAAACGAAAATAACATCCCCTTTTGACTTTTATTTGAGGTTAAATCGATACAGTTTCAGTACATAAGAAGACTTTTATTGACACTTTGGGTACATATGTATCTAATTTAATTAAATTTCGTGTAAGGGCGGCGAACATGGCGAAGAAGAAATAACAGGTCTAAGGCAAGTTCGATAAAGTCAACCCAAAAATACTGATTTTAATCTGGAAAGCTTGGTTGGTTTCCTACTATTTCATGTAGACATTAACAAAGATGTTATCTACGAATTAGGATCAATCCTATTATAAATCATCTTTCTAATTTCCTACCATTTTAACTGATTGATATTTTTGTATTAAAATAGTTGACGACATTTTGCATGAGTTCTTATAAACAAAATAGTTACATTCTTAATAATCGGTGTACTAAATTTGAGATACCGTACAGTGCAGTCGTTACGTGTCCAAATTGTGTATATTTTTACCTACAACTACCTCTTAAAAGCTAGCCACGTATGAATTTACAGAAAGAAAAGTAAATGATTGTAAAGCTTTTTATTCAAGTGACAATCTGAATGTTGACTAACATTATATTTATTCTAACTCACCATAATATTACCCGAAAGATACAACTGCAGGCAAGCCAATCAAATAAATGTATATTCCATAAATAATCTCCATTTCGTGTTATCGAGTCAATGTAGCAAAATTGACATGCTACTGGAAATAGTAAGGAAATAAGTTAGAAACTGGCGTACAATGATGATATACAGCCTGTCTCAAAAAAAATTGTGCAAGTGAAAGGCGCCCTCTATGGCAATTAGAGAATACCGTTGTGACATAATGCTTACATCAACGTCACGGGCGCAATCTTAGCTCTCCAATGCCGTTTGTTCTGTTCCGTTTGCTTGTTCCAATTTCGAGATATGTTTAATTAACAACGAAAGGGTAAAATCACAATTGTGCCACTTTTACTAGGGAAGAGAGCTGTACATGTAAATCAATGATAGCTGATGTTGATGCGTCTATTGCACTCCTCCTTTCGGGGCGCATGCATTAGACGCATCAACATCAGCACGCGTGCATTATTTTGTCTAATATCTCTCCCAACAAGTAATACGCGTTCATTAACTTATAACATGTATTATAAGTGCGCAATATTTGTTTGTCTTTTAACATGTCTTAAGTGACTAAGAGAACAGCATTTACCATGATAAAATTATGATAAAATCATTGACATGCACATGAATTTAATTTTTACAGCAGAATGTGAAATATTTATTTATCATTTAATCTCTTTTAAGTGGAAAAAGAGAATCATCATTCCTGCATCATGATAAAAAAGTAAAAACAGTCAAAAAAATTTGTATTGTGTTATTGATGCATTCTTTTGATTTCACGAAGGAACTCTTGATAAACTTGATGCTATCACTGTTACATGTAAGATCTCTTCCCTAGTAAAAGTGGCACAATTGTGATTTTACCCTTTCGTCTTTAACTAAACATATCTCGAGATTAAAAGAAGCAAATTGAACAGAACAAACGGCATTTCAGAGCTAAGACTACGCCCTTGACGTTGATGTAAGCATTATGTCACAACGGTATTTTTTAATTGCCAGAGAGGGCGCTTTTCACTTGCACAATTTTTTTTGAGACAGGCTGTATGGAGGTGTGATGGATGCGTACATAGCGTTTCCCAGCAAACACAAAAACGTTTTAAAAACGTAAGTAAGTTATATTTTGGCTTTTGGTTTAGGTAAAACCGTTTTAATAACATTAAAATGTCGGGTTATATAAAGGTCATGAAAACGTTTTAAAACGTTTTGTATGAAAACACACTACAACAATATTTTTAAAATGTTTTCAAAATTTTATTGTAAACTATTTTTGCAAACATTTTTGCCAAATATTTTGTCAACACTTAAATAACATTATGTTAAAATATTTGCACGCAGCAAACACAGAAATGTTCTTAATTTTTTTTTTTCAATTTAAATGTCGGGTTGTATAAAGGTCATGAAAACGTTTTTAAAACGTTATAGCAAATATTTTAGGCAAACTTTTTCGAATAATATTTTTTCAACCCCAAAATAACATCCTGTTTAGAATGTTTTGTATCAAGTTTTCAAAAATGTTTTTGGAATGTTATTAAAACGTTTCTATACCCTTTATATAACCCGACATTTAAACGTTTTCTGTAAAACATTTTGTGTTTCCTGAACAGTAGATTATCAAAAAATGTTTTTGAATGTTATGAAAACGTTTTATACTCTTAATAATATAACCCGACATTTACACGTTTTCTGACAACCTTTTTTAATCTTTTGCGAATGATGTCGAAAACGTTTTGTGTTTGCTGGGTTGGCATATTATATAAACTAAACTAAATAGACCAGGTTAAAACTGAGCTAAGTACCACTTGGAGAACAAGAAATTCTCATATGGTTTATCTGGACCAGTTTTGCATGGGGAACAAGAATTTCTTGGGTAAAAAGCCTGTAACCTGAGAACTTTTCCGTGAGGGCACTTTTTTCAAAATGGCCGCCAAAATCCAATATATATGGTTAAATTAGTCACTTTAGGGCATATTTAACCAGATTTTGGATTTTTATTGATAGCAATAATGTACTACTAAGTCAAGTTATTAATATGGAGGTAACAGGAGGTCTCAGCTGAGGGCGCTTGTTTCAAAATGGCCGCCAAAATCAATGAAAAAACATATATATGGTTAAATTGGTCACTTTAGGGCATATTTAACCACATTTTGGATTTTTATTGATAGCAGTAATATACTACTAAGTCTGGTTATTAATATGAAGGTAACAGGAGGTCACAGCTGAGGGCGCATTTTTCAAAATGGCCGCCAAAATCAATGAAAAGCATATATATTGTTAAATTAGTCACTTAAGTTGTATACTTCATCAGATTTTGGATGTCGTTATTGACAGCGGTAAAGCATTACTAGGTCAGATTATTAATACAAAGGTAATAGGATGTCACAGGCGAGGGTGTTTTTGTCAAAATGGCTGACAAAATTGAAGGAAAGTATGATATCAAAAAAAGCATCACCAAAAAAGGTAATATAGTTGTCTTTGACTTTTTGAATTTATAATGAAGTACTTCATGGTGGTAAAGATAGATTCTGATTTAAAATGGCGGCAATGATGACTACCAGAATTGCCTTTATGTATTAAAGAAGACCTCAACCTGTAAACTAGAATGATGCAAAAGTGTTGTTCCGTTTGTGCTTGGTTTCACTGATGCATTGTTTTTAATTCTCAGGATCACTCAAATCGCTATTTTCTGAAAAATCTTCATAGTCATTCTCTACCAAAAGTTCTTGGACGTTGTTTCCACCATCGTATACAGTGACATATGCTGCTCTCCACTCTCTTGCAATGAAATTTGCGCTAAGGATATATGAAGCGTCAGCGCCTGCTTACATGGTGGTAGTAAGGATATATCTGCAATCTTTTTCTCTTTTAAAAACTTTCGATCAAAGATATCTTCTTCTTCTTTTCTTCTTCCACGGTAAGTGTAACATCAATGATGACAGGCACACTTCAAGTTGCGTATGTACAAAGGATCAGGAACGCAGCTTCAAAAACAGCAGTGCAAAATATGTACAGTGCGATGTGTGATAAAAATCAGCACTAGGTGGAGGAATATTAGTGCTGCGGAGCCCCCCAATGCAGAGCATTGAGGGACGGCGAGATGGCTGGATCTGTCTGAAGCTGGAATCTGGAATCATGGCCTCTGGTGTTTGTCACAAATTGGGTAAGGTACTGGTTCCACTGGATGTCCACAAGGTTATATCTGATGCGATACATCATCAGTACCCGGCTCTGTTGCCGTCTGGCTTGTAGAGATTGCCACTGGAGGTTTTGCAGAATAGCAGACACATTGCTCCTCCTGTCATAGTCACTGGTGACATAGCGAGCACACCTGCGCTGGACTTGCTCAAGTCTCTTTATGTTCTTTTTGGGTATGGGGATCCCAGACAGGTGCTGCATATTCAACTATAGGCTGACATAAGTGGTGTATGTTGCTTCTTTGGTCTTGCGTATGCAGTGACTGAAATTGCGACTGAGAAATGCACGGGTGGAGTTGGCTTTCTTAAAGATGCTGTCGATGTGGGTGTTGAAACTGAGTTTGGAGTCAATGTGGACGCCCAGATACCTGGCAGAATCAACTTCCTCAAGTGTGTGGCCATTAATAGAGTATAAGCTCTGGAGGGGATTTTTCCTATTTCTGATATGGATGACTTGGCATTTTGATGGATGGAATTTCATTGTTGTTCCCACTCCTGCAGATTATCCAAGTCTTTTACTTGCAGTTGCCTGTCCTCGTGTGATGTAATTCTTTTATACAAGATGCAGTCATCTGCAAAGAGTCGAACCGAGGAGTTCTTGATGCAGGCTAGTAGGTCATTAATAAATATTACAAACAACAACGGCCCGGCTGCCTTGGGTACACCAGAAGTCACTTCCACTTCAGTGCTGAACTGGCCATCAACCATTACTTGTTGGGTTCTATTTGTGAGAAAGTCCGAAATCCACTCCAAGGTTGTTCCTCTGATACCATAATACTCTGCTTTCATCAGCAAACGATGACGGGACACCTTATCAAATGCTTTTTCAAAATCAAGCAAGATAAGGTCTGTCTGCCCTCTTTCGTCCAAGCTTCTGGCAATATCATCAATGGTGACAATTAGTTGGGCAAGATAAAAAGATTGCAGATATATCCTTACTTCCACCATGCAAGCAGGCGCTGGCGCTTCATATCCTTAGCGCAAATTCAATTGCAAGAGAGTGGAGAGCAGCAGATGTCACTGTATACAATGGTGGAATCATTGTTGACAATGGGTGGAACGAAAACATGGAACCTAAATGGGTTGAAACAGTAATGCGCGCCTGAGGACGTCCAAGAACTATTGGTAGAGAATAACTATGAAGACTTTTCAGAAAATAGCGATTTGAGTGATCCTGAGGATTAAAACAAAGAGAAATGCATCATTGAAACCATGCACAAATGGACACTTTATAACACTGTAATCAACACTTTCATGACTTTTGCGGCATTCTAGTTTACAAGTTGCTTTTGGGATCTTCTTTAATACATAAAGGCAATTCTGGTAGTCGCCATTGCCGCCATTTTAAATCAGAATCTACTTTTACCACCCTGAAGTACTTCATTATATGTTCAAAAAGTCAAAGACAACTATTTTTTTCTACTTAAGTAACATTTCCTGACGCTTTTTCGTTGATATCATACTTTCCTTCAATTTTGTCGGCCATTTTGAAAAAAAGCACCCTCGCATGTGACATCCCATTACCTTCATATTATTTATCTAACCTAGTAATGCTTTAATACCGCTATCAATAACAACATCCAAAATCTGATGAAGTATACCACTTAAGTGACTAATTCAACAATAAATATGCTTTTCATTGATTTGGCGGCCATTTTGAAAAAAGCGCCCTCAGCTGTGACCTCCTGTTACCTTCATATTAATAACCTGTCTTAGTAGTATATTATTGCTATCAATAAAAATCCAAAATCTGGTTAAATATGCCCCTAAAGTGACTAATTCAACAATATATATGTTTTTCATTGATTTTGGCGGCCATTTTGAAAAAAGCGCCCTCAGCTGTGACCTCCTGTTACCTTCATATTAATAACCTGACTTAGTAGTACATTATTGCTGTCAATAAAAGTCCCAAATCTGGTTAAATATGCCCTAAAGTGACTAATTTAACCATATATATTGGATTTTGGTGGCCATTTTGAAAAAAGCGCCCTCACAGAAAAGTTCTCAGGTTACAGGCTTTTTACCCAAGAAATTCTTGTTCCCCATGCAAAACTGGTCCAGATAAACCATATGAGAATTTCTTGTTCTCCAAGTGGTACTTAGCTCAGTTTTAACCTGGTCTAAAAAGGCAGTGCTTAAAAGTGTTTCCGCACGCTCTATTTGAAACCATTGCGCATGGCACGGCTAATATGACATTTTTATATAATATTAATGAAAATGATATTTTATCCAGTTTAATGAGCACCACAGATTTATTTCTTATTATTCTAAAAGTATCTATTCTATCGGTCCGTGCTACATACGTCACATCCGGTTGATGATATGGCTCACAGTCGAGTGCAAACCAATCCTCCATTCGATTTGTTTTTGATGATTGCAGTCATTGCTTTTGTACACATTTCGATCGCAAAAATCAAACAAGTTCCTAAATCTGCATCGTGGAAGTTACTTCCCAGCAAACAAAACGTTTTCGACATCATTCGCAAAAGGTCATAAAAGGTTGTCAGAAAACGTTTTAAATGTCGGGTTATATAAAGGGTACATTAATGGTATAAAACGTCTTCATAACATCAAATAACATTTGTTGGTAATTTACAGCACAGCAAACACAAATGTTTTACAGAAAACATTTAAATGTCGGGTTATATAAAGGGTATAAAGACGTTTTAATAACATTCTAAAAACATTTTTGAAAACTTGGTACAAATCATTCTAAACAGAATGTTATTTTGGGGCTGAAAAATATTTTGCAAAAAATGTTTGCCCAAAATATTTACAATAACGTTTTTAAAATGTTTTCACGACCTTTATATAACCCGACATTTAAATGTTATTAAAACGTTTTGTAAAAAACATTTTAAGAACATTTCTGTGTTTGCTGGGTGCAAATATTTTAACATAATGTTATTTAAGTGTTGACAAAATATTTGGCCAAAAATGTTTGCAAAAATAGTTTACAATGACATTTCGAAAACATTAAAAAAATATTGTTGTAGTGTGTTTTCATACAAAACGTTTTTTTAAAACGATTTCATGACCTTTATATAACCCGAAATTTTAATGTTATTAAAACGTTTTTACCTAAACCAAAACCCAAAATATAACTTATTTAAAACGTTTTAAAAACGTTTTTGTGTTCGCTGGGTTACTTGATTTACCGTTTAAATAATAGTGACAAACTTAAAATTAAAGTCCATGGGCGAGTGGTTTTTTTCGAATTGAATTCTCGCTATTCGCAATAAGGGCGCCGCCAGCAGTTTTTAGATATATCATGGGAAAAATCGATGTATCATGAAAAATCGAATCAAGTCCGCAAATACAAATCACCATTATTACATAGTATTATTGACAATATTTTTTCGCGTGTCAATATAACTTTATTTTGACAAATTAATTGTGCTAAAAAAAGTATTGTCACGTGTTCCCTTTATTTTGACAAACAATAGCATGGTAATATTCGTATTGCGCGGACTTGGATGTCGACCTTTTCCCATGATACATCACGATTTTTCCCATGATACATCGCAAACCGCTGGCGGCGCCCTTATTGCGAATAGCGAGAATTGGTAGTGAACAGCATCGCTATATAGCCTCCTTCATAGCCGGTTTCTGACGTTCATAACAAACCGTGAGCCACGTGAAGTTTGGGCCCAAGACTAGAAAAAGCCCGGATGTCGGACCGACAGAATAATTGTGTTGCTTGACTGCCTTGTTTAAATACGTTTGCATTTTACTGAGCAGTTCATAATGGAATAATTATATGATGGTAAATATATCACAATACTCTTTTAACGATCAAATTAAAAAGCGATGTTTGGCAATCGTCATGAAAATAATTAAATCAACTTATATTTTGCGTCGCATTTACGCTCATAACTTAATTGTGACTGTTTACCGACTTGCCATATACGACGGCGTTATATGCAAAGTATAAGACAGTCGTACATCTAAACTTAACTCTATAAGTGTGATTTAAGAATTATTTTACATTGGAAAGTGTTTTTACCTTAAATGTGTTCTCTATTTAAACATATAAAGCGCTTTGGGTCCATTTTGAATGAATCGTTATAATTTAATTGCTTTAAAAATAACACAGTATCATAGGGTCAAATTAATCTCCAAATTGTTTCGTCGTTATTTGATTTCTAGTGATATTCCTTGTTTTTGAGGAACATTTTTGCTTGTAGTCTTGTATGAAAATGTTCGCAGAATCATTTGCTTCATTCTTTTATTTAACAATATATTAAATTCAGCTTCCAGATAAATTAAACTTTTAAACCTGCCAAGAAACAAAAAAGTGAACTCATCGCTATCAATACCAAAAACAACAGTATTTGCATCTATATTATCAATAACAACTACAGGTTTATAAGCACACGTATATAAATTTACGCAGAAGAAAATGAAAAGTATCAATTATGTAAGCTTGGCAAACAAATGGTAAAACCAACAAAACGTGTGCCAAGTTAATACATCACGAACGTTAATTTAACCTGTTTTTATTTTTTCTGTATACTCCAATTGATGAGATGAAGACAAGATTTTTCTTCAGGTAAATGGGTTCGCCCTGATTAATGTGCATCAGAACTAGACTACAGTAATATTAGAGTACATTAGTTCTTTTGTCATTATCATTACAAAAAGATAATAAAAGAACTGCTACATCTAACTGTATTTTGACGGAATACAATTGTAAAGCAGTCTTCCTATAACCAATCAATCGCTATGTAGAATAAAGTCTGCAAAAAAGTAACGCAGCTGGCTGTGATAAATATGCCTATAGCTTCAGAACTATTATTGTTTTCACACTATTTTAACATAGAGAGAAGGATGATTTATTTACGCACATTTTGATGCCCCATTTGTCAAATGTCATTCAATATTAACAACACAGTAGTGCTTTTAAAGACAAATACCCGAATTTAAATGTTCCCGTTTACAGTATGTAAAGCCCATTATCTTCGCACTTACATCAAATCAATAGAAAAAGCTGCAACTTTTAAATTCGGGTATTTTCTTTCAAAACACTGCTGTATTGTTAATATTGAACAAAATTGGACAAATTGGGTATCAAAATGCGCGTAAATGAACCATCCTTCTTTTTATGTTGAAATATTGTGAAAACAATTATTAGTTCTGACGCTATATGCGTATTTTATTAATTACAGCTGCTTTACTTTTTATGCAGACTTTAGTTTGTAAGCATGGTAAGTCGAACTGTTGTTTGGAAGGAATGCAGAATTACATTCGCAATGACCATAACCATATAACCCTAGCACGCAAAAATCCAACAAAATCCAACAAGGATCACTGCGCATGCATACCATCTTAGTGATGCCATGACGCAATCACCCTAAGTCATATATGCCCACGGAATCGCTCGCCGGTCGGTGATCCTGTGGTTGGCACGCGAGGGGTCTAAGGTTCGAATCTCGGAGAACCAAGTGACTTCTTTGTTCATGGTCTCTCCTTTTTTCGTTTCTTCTTTCCCTTCCGATATCAAAAACCCTGCGGGAGTTAGGGTTGATCTCCCACACAGATGGTGTAGAATTCAATTTGAGTCATCCATTCCGGTTACCCTAATTGAAATTAGTTGCTTGTATAGACGATTAAGCTCATATCTTCCGGGGGGACTTTGTGTGGATTTCAAAGCCAAAATATAAAGTGATGACTAAATCATAAATCAGTTAAGTTGATCTATCATATAATTTTGTCATCAATTTTAATGAAGTTAAGTACCATCAACTCTAAAAGCACTAACACTGCTTATAATACTACATTTTATAGAACCAAATGGCAAATGAACATTGACTGATGATTGGCAGAGCGTCAGTAAATCGTGGTCCAGGTGACAGCGTGGAGATGAGTTATAGCGTCACATTTATTTAAGTTATTTGCAGTCAAATAATACATACTAGTACATTGATTTGCACAGCCGTCCTTGGATTTGCAAAATTGATGTAATTATGCACACTCATTTACTAACAGTTTTTGAATATCATCATATTAATTAGGTAAAAATTTCAAAAGGAAATGATGGAAATACGTTCAATTTCAAACTTTGAATACATGTGATTGACTTTTTGGAAGCAGAATTTATTGCTGCGCATTTTGATACCTCATTTGATACGATAGCCCAAAAAACCATGTCAATTTAAGGTAGAAAGGTCCAGATTTGAAAGTTGCACTTACAACACTCAGATTATCATTACACAGATTTCCTGCCATTATACTGAATACAAATCAATAGAATTTACTGCAACTTTCAAATCTTGGGTTACATTGATTTAAATGTACGCTGTGACGTCAATATTTAGTCAATTGCTACAAATGAGGTGTCAAAACATTTTTTTTTAATAATGGCCATTATTTAAGGGGTATAGTTACTTTTTTTGAGATGTTTATGTTTTGTTTGGAAAAGTTTAACTGAAAAAAGACACTATTTATTATTATTATTATTATTATTATTATTATTATTATTATTATTATTATTATTATTATTATTATTATTATTATTATTATTATTAGTTAATAGTATGATCTTTAAAAATATCATATATAAAAAGATAAAATAAAAAATTCATTCCGTGACAATCGTCATTTGAATACGGGAAAATAATTTTATATGTTATATTAATGTAAATATTTTATCAGAACATGGTGAGGAGACACCATAGATTGTCGCAAACTTGTCATTATTATAAAAAAAAGGATAAAAATAGAACTGCTATTACGTACAACTGCCATTTGACGAAATCCAATAATGATAACAGTGCTCCTACACTTGAATGTTATGGGCGCGTATGATTTAATTTGTGATGAGGTAAACACACAAAGTACGTGTTACAATGAGTCCAAGTTAATTATTACATCCAATTAATCGTTATGATTAATATTAATGTAAGTCGGGCCATTGTATGGAAGGAGTACTGGATTACATGCACAACGTGCTTATCGGCCAACTGACCAATTTAGCTTATAAATACAGAGTAGAGAAGAAAATTACATTCCAATTTGACTTTTATTTGCGGTCAAATCGATACAGTTTCAGTACATAAGAAGCCCTTTATTGACACTTTGGTTACATTTGTATCTAATTTAATTAAATTTCGTGCAAGGGCGGCGAATAATAACACAACAGGTCTGAGGCAAGTTTGAATTGATATGGTCAACCCAAAAAGAACAATTAAGCTTGGTTTCATAAAATATGTAGTCCTTAAAGACCCATTCAGTGATAAATTACAGATTTGAGAAAAATTTCTTATACACGGCTTTCGGCTAAACCACTAGCAGGCTATGTTAGCACATCTATGACAATAACAAAGGTACCAAAATCTGAATTTTGATGATTTGTACGATTGTCCGGATGAACAAATTACTGGATGGGCCTTTAACAAAGATTTTATCTATGAATTGAGATCAATCCTATATATATTCTGTCTAGTTTCCTACCATTTATCTGTTTGGCATTTTTAATGTTTTATGCAATAACCGAGCTCCTTGGCATGATATCCTACTGTTTGAAAGCCAAAAGAGTACTTTTATGGATAAATGAGCATACCGTAATAGACTAGACATTTGAGAAAAAGTTTCAGCTGCTATCAGTTAACTATACGTCAATCGCAGTTTACAGTCGATCTCTCACCAATCTACGCAGTTTCCTTGTCGCGGGCCTTATCGCTACACTTTATACCTAAAACCTCTTCTTATTTTCCTCGTAAACATTTCTTGTAAGCAAATACAACTACTGTAAAACTCTTTTTGAATGTTTGTTGGCTTATTTAATCTAACTCACCATGATCTTGTCCATAAGATACAACTGCAAACAAGCCAATCAAATAAATGTATATTCCATAAATAATCGCCATTCCGTGTCTTCGAGTCAATATAGCAAGAATGGCATACATCTGTTTAGTAAGGAAATGAAGTGGCGCTCAATGATGACATTATGGTTCCGTGCATGGCGTTTGATATATTTTATACCGTGTTTTCAAAACTTGGAGGCAGTAATGTTTGGAGGTGGTGCGCACTCTCTATTTGAAACCATTGCGCATGGTATAACAAACATACCAATAGAGTTCAGCTTATGAAATTTTATATACTATATACTATATTATTAGCTATCAATATTAATTTTAATAATCAGATTATTTTAATATTCAAATTAGAATGCGATACCAAGTGACAAGTAAGATTTAGGGTTATGATTGGGCTGTCGGGCGTTGCTTGCAGGGTTGTGTTCAACTGTTCGGTTATTCAATTTCTAGTTGCAATTGAGTGTGCGGTACAAACCATATTACCAGTTACCATAGGGTATTAAATAAAAGGCACTAAAATTAATGCCCACGTGACCCATGGGCGCCGCCATACCAAGACCACCAAGTGATCAGTTAGATGTGCTACAATGCTAAGAGATAGGAATTTTTCAGACAAATATCATCAAAATTGCTGAAAATTTAATGTGCAAATTAACTATAATTTGGGAGATTCTGTTTTTTTAGTATGTTTTCAAGAACTAAATTTTGAAAGTTTTGCTCGACGGAAAAAAGGTAACGACGGAAACTCTTACAATAATGCTACAAAGTTGCAAAAAAAAATGACAAATTTGCTAGAAAATGTGGACATGCATCCCGCGTTTCCAATTGAAATACACAGAATGACCACCCGCTGTGCCAAAGGTCACTTTTCCAGACATCCTGTCTAGACGCTGTAATGTCAGCGCCCATGTGGTCACGTGGGCATTAAATTAAGTGCCTTTATTCAAATGCCCTAAGATGACTGACTACCATTGATACATTTGATAAATGATTACGCACACATGGTGATTGAACAGCTTCAGTAAATGCATACTTCTTTTATATTTCGGGCAAAATAGGGGCTTGGTGAACTGAAATTAGGCCAAAATTATAGGCTGTGGAGCTAAAATAATCCAATATCATGTAAAACTATATGATTTAGATGCCAAATGATTAAAAACTCAACATAGGTCCGGGACATAGGTTGACCTGAGACTTTTCTTGTTTTAACGCACTGAACCTTAAACACCTTAAAATGGCAGTGCGCCCTCGAAGCTGAATGTTACAATTTACTAAAAAACCGAAGCCGTGCGTATGAATTTTGGTACTATTCCAACAAAAATGTCATATAATGAGAGAAAATATACCATTTTGAAGCATCAAACCCTAAAAAGTATTTTTTGGCTATAAAACTCGATCAATTTCAGCGATTTTAACGCAGTCTTTACAGATGCCATGCAAACAAATAGTTACTCGTCGTATTCCCATGTATCGCCCAGGCCTATTAGTGGTGTGTAACCAATAATCACAATCAAAGTCCTAGTCTCCTATTTTGACTCTCGCGCCATCCGAAGTTATTCCATTCCTTTTTATTCATTGGTTCGATTAACTTTTAAGTTAACATTGTAAATTGTGAATGACATTAGATCAGCAGCCCCAATCATATCGGGGGAAATGCAGCAGCCATTCGGGTGACATTTATGGGGCTACCATATGCTTGCCGCCAAATTAAAATGATTCGTATAAATGTTAAATTCGAAAACAAGAAGTTAATAATGAAAACAAATTTGACTTTTTTTTAGTTTTAATTTACTTTTGAAGATGTAAAGTGTAAAGTGCATGAGAACAATAGAAACAATCAAAAGGTCATTGCAGTGGTTCTGGTGTTAAATATAGCAATGTTTATTGCGACGTGCAAAACATGAAGCAAGTGTTCATTCAACTTTAAAACCGAACCACTTTAATAAAAACGTTTAAGAAAGACCTTTCTTTGAATAACATTGCCTTGTTGACAAAAGCAACAATGCACCAAAATAACAACTATTTCATCTACCAGGTAGTGTGTGAGGACCCAGTGTTACAACGCATTGTTCTTAATGTAGGTGATACTTCATTGTTACAATATTGCATGACAAAATAAGTACTTCGATTTAATTGATTTCCAGCTTGTCTAACATCTATTACTTTATGAAGCAAACTGTGTATTGAAAATGGGAAACACAAGAAAGTCAATTTCTTTTTTCTTATTACAAAGCATTGTTTGGTTTTGATTTCTAATGAAAATGGCTACGGTCAAACAAATTTCACACTAGTATAACCTATGTTAGGTCACGCATATTGTATCTGAAATACTTGTATTTGTTTTTTAATTAACGATATAAAAAGTGTGGTCAAAGTCTTAATATCAGAAAATATTATCTCTATCCAACCATTTTAATGGGGTACTTAATTAAAATAGCAATATGTTTGAACCCAAGTCTTACTAAATCATCTTCTCACGTTCTGATGGGCGGTGTCGCTAATTGATTTCATACCAATTATGTTAAGGGCGGGGAACTGTTTGATTGACGCCAAATAATAAAAACTATTGTTAGAACTATGTAAAAACTATGCGTACAAAAAAATGAAAGCCAGAACTGACAGTTAGTTGCCCACCTTTTAAACGACACCGACAAATTGGGAATGGCCCATTAGTAAAAGTGAACCTTTTTCCGATACACTATTTCCTAAAATTTGAATCTTATGCAGATATATTTTTCTTGTATTTTATTTGGAAGAATGAATGGAGGCCCTCGTTTCAAATTATAAGTTTCAGTTTTCTCTTTTGTTTAGAAAAAAATCGGCTGATTAAAAAGAGGTGCAGAACTTGTCTACAATCATAAAATGTAAAGCTAAATTAGTACTCCATAGCTGAGCGACATCAATTGGTTTTTACCCAATGAGGTAGGGCGCTTTTTGTTGTGTTGGGAATAGCGCCACAATCTCATTGGTCAAATACCAACCGCTTTTCGCTCAGTGATCAACTTTAGATCGTAAGTAATGCTTATTGTCATAATTGTGCAAAGCAAAATATTGGATACATATCCAGTTGTGTTTTTATTGAATGTAGACAATTATATATGGATCTTTCTCCCTCCCCTTACATCCCCCACACACACCCTCTTCCCCTCTCTGTATATATCACTCAAATGTCTATTCTCATGGTATTCTTTTGTAATCTCGTTGAAAACATTTCGATGGTCTATATTTTTTATCAGTGAAAAAAGCCGAGGCCATTTCGAAAACTAAATCACGCTTTAATGTAGATTGACTTGTTCGACTTCTCTGCTCGTGAATATTGCATTGCGAAATCTAAAAACTTCCTTTGTATAATTTGAACAAGGTAACTTCAAACCTGATTTCCTGTGGTCACACGGTTATATAACAAAGGTACTAACAAAGATGTCAATAATGACGTCACTCAAGAGCTTAGGCAGGGTAATAGGAAAAACACGTGACCAAAACCAAAACTAAAACTCAATTTTGAAATGACCGATAATAAAAGGCCGCTATTGGGAATCGAACGCGTTCCTACCGCGAGACAGGCGATAATTTTCCCATTGGACCAACCAGTTAATGTTGCTGACAAATGACATTTTGAATAAAAATAATTATTTATAATTATTATGCCAACATCCAAAACAAGTCAATAGAGTGGAATCGACTCGCCGATTGTAACGGTTTTAAAATGAAGAAATATTGTTTCATAACATGACATGTTTGATAATTACCACTTGCGTGTCTTAAGCAGGATTTGGCTTTATTATACATACATTATTAATTGTTGTGATCATTGTCCCATCATTTAATATCAACTTGGAGTAATTTGTACCACAATATATTTTGCACTACAATATATGTTAATCATTCCGAATGTTTTTTCTTATAACTGTTTGATGGGAATTATCCAATTCAATTGACATACCTTGTTACAGTTAGTCCACAAGTGCAACATACAATATCTTTAACAGATGAACGGAGATATCGATAATGTTTTTTAAGTGAAAAGATTAATGATCTATAAGGTGGAATATAATTGTCAAAAATGCTGTCTGGTTCTCACTGGTAATGCACATAGTATCAATAAATGTTGTAAGTCAATCATTAATGAGAAATATAAAAAGTCACCTAAACCAGCGAAAGTGTTTTACTGAAGAAGGAACCAATGCTTTATGTAGTGTAAACAGTAGCAAAATTGATATTTAATTTTATAGCTACTTGAGATATCCTTGAGACGTGTGTGCTCTGAACTGAGCTTAAATTCAGGTACTATTTTTTATACTTGCCGTCGTTTTATCTTTTCAGTTTCTGTTTCCGTAACCGTAATAGTTTTTGTAAGTCATTGTTATTCTGAAGTGGTAAACTCACAGGTGTGACCAATCTTTTATTCTAGCCTTTTGTTAGTTACTGAAAATTTGAAGCTCGTGAATTTCAGTTTTCGTTTTGGTAAGTTATATTGATTTTTTACATAAATCCTTGAGATGTGCGGTTGGGTGCTAATCTAGACAAAAGAAGAGTCTAAATTTTACGGTCCTAAATTCACGGGAAATTGTACGGCTTCAATTGACTTGTGTTTGGTGTATATGCACTTACGCCTAGACGTAAGTGGCTCTTAAAAATAGTCTTGCAGTGAAATATATACTATTAACCATGTTGCCAAGTTATAAGCAAATTGGCGATGAAACGAGCGTCTAAAATAGTCAAATATCTCCCAATGAGGCGCGTACAAGTGGTGATTTGGTAATCATGTTTGATATTGAAATGCAATACAAAAGAAATGCATTGGAGCAAAGATAATGTATTCTATTCATTCGTACCAATGGCAAGCTAATCTGATAATTGGTTGGGTCTATATGCAAGGCTCGGGTTTATTTTAAATGTTTATTTTTGCAGAGCTTATTTTCAGTCATGGATCATACTGATAAATTTCGCAAGGGGGAGGGAGGGAGGGGATACTTGAGACTAAACAAGTGAGAGTAGGAGGGGGTGAGGAAGAAAGAGAGGAGAGGGATAGACGGAAAGACAAGAAAGAGAAGAACTCGAGAGGAGAGAGAAGGAACCGGGTAGAGAGTGGGAGACTGATCATTCGGAGAGCGGGGGGATGAAGCAAAATAGGAGATGAACATTGATACGAGGGCAGGGCGAAACTGCGGCCCTGCACAGGTTCATTGGGGTGCGACATGCTTATAAGCGGACCTTTTGTGATTTTCAACGTTTTTACAGAAAAAGGTGCACCTTTTCATTCGGATTGGCATTTTGTCATAATCATGATAATAATGTGAATCAATTTTTAAATTGATAAACAGTGTCAAACACGAGAGGGCGCTAGACCATTAAAACATCGGTCTGTCATCGGTATGCCGACCACCGATTATCTCCACGTCCAGCCTTTTAATATTGACACAGGCAATCATCTCTATTGAAATAAGCTGATTGGTACTTCAGAGTTAACAATGAAATCAGATCACAGTAAACTTACTGAATCCCTTGCGTTTTCGTATCTGAACAATGAGTTACAAAACTGAAAAGATAAAAGACCCCAAGGGTCTTTTTATCTTTCAGTTTCCGTAACTCTATTGTTCAGATACGAAAACGCAAGGGATTCAGTAAGTTTACTGTAATCTGACTTCATTGTTAACTCTGAAGTACCAATCAGCTTATTTCAATAGAGGTAATTGCCTGTGTCAATAAAGCCCATAAAGGCTGGAGATAAAATAGTATTGAACACCGGTGTTCGACCGCTGTTTTTAATGGTCTAGCGCCCTCTCGTGTTTGATAGTGATAAATTGATTCACATTATTATGACAAAATGCAAATCCGAATGAAAAGGTCCACTTTTTTCTGTAAAAACGTTGAAAATAAGCCATTCAATCACAAAAGGTCCGCTTATGAGCCTGTCGCGCCCCATTGCACTTGTGCAGGGCCACAGTGTCGCCCTTCCCTCGTATCAATGTCCATCTCCCTATTTTGCTTCCTCCTGCCCCCCCCCCATGATCAGTCTCCCCACTCCCTCCCCGTCCACCGGTCCCTACTCTCTCCTCTCGTGTTCTTCTCTTTCTAGTCTTTCCGTCTCTTCCTCTCCTCTCTTTCTTCCTCACCCCCTCCCACTCTCGCTTGTTCAGTCTCAACTTAAGTATTTCCCTCCCTCCCTCCCTCCCTCCCCCTCGCGAAATTTATCAGTATGATCCATGACTGAAAATAAGCTCTGCAAAAATAAACATTTAAAATAAACCTGAGTCTTGCATATAGGCCCAACCAATTATCAGATTAGCTTGCCATGAATAGAATACATTATCTTTGCTCCAATGCAAATTCTTTTGTATTGCATTTCAATATAAAACATGATTACCAAATCACCACTTGTACGCGCCTCATTGGGATATTTTAGACGCTCGTTTCATCGCCAATATGAAAGACTTTTGCTTATAACTTGGCAACATGGTTAGTATATATTTCAATGCAAGACTTTTTTACGAGGCACTTACGTCTAGGCGTAAGTACATATACACCAAACACAAGTCAATTGAAGCCGTACAATTTACCGCGAATTTAGGACCGTAAAATTTAGACTCTTCTTTGTCTAGATTGGCACCCAACCGCACATCTCAAGGTTTTATGTAAAAATCAATATAACTTACCAAAACAAAAACTGAAATTCACGAGCTTCAAATTTTCAGTAACTAACAAACGGCTAGAATAAAAGATTGGTCATACCTGGGAGACTACCACTTCAGAATAACAATGACTTACAAAACTATTACGGATACGGAAACAGAAACTGAAAAGATAAAACGACGGTTGTTTTGAACTCATACCGCTGAGTGCACCAAATCCGCGTAACTTCGGAGTAAGCTACTAGTTTAGTAAGTTGGCGAGTATCTCGCATTTTGAGACTTCCAAATCGGCGTAAGTTACTAGACTAGTAAGTTCTATTGTTATAAACTCGACAACTTACTCTTCATCTTTTGCGGAGTAAGTTGGCGAGTATCTCAGATTTTCGTGACTTCCAAATGTGCGTAAGTTACTAGACTAGTAAAGTTACGCCGCAGCTATTGTTATTTACTCGGCAACGTACTCTTCAGCGTTGGAGGAGTAAGTTGGCGAGTAAGCAAATTGATTCATAGATAGAGCAGAAAATCATAGATATTGATGAGATTTTGAAAGTAAATAATTATTTCGCATTAGAGCGTATTCTGCGTGTGGAGCGTCTCGTATGCGGCAACCCAACCTTTCGTGTAGGCCTACTGACGGAACATTTTAAGTTAAGGTTGACCTCAACCCTAAACTGTGGAAACCTCAAAGTTGCTAACCATAATTGTAGGCCTATATAAAAGTACATGTATTCAGAATGGCAAACACTTGAGGAAATGGTATATCATAGGTGATGAGATCCAGGTTGCCACTATGAAAAAACATATTATCACCCGAAAGGCCGATGATGTCATTTATTCTGGGGGTGATCATCGTTAATTAGTATAACCGCTCTTCAATCAATCAATCAATCAATCAATCAATCAATCAATCAATCAATCAATCAATCAATTAATACTCATTCCCTGTGACGTGTCACATATAGTGATTAGCGAATGCATGTTGGATTCCATTTGTATCTTCAGTAGATAGCATTATAGTAGGCTTACCATTTTCAAAAATTTAACAATAGAGTCAAAGTCTCGTTACTTTATGCGATTTTTTTATGCCTTACAAATTTATGTCAATTGCATTCTATATACTACACTGAGTAATACTTCGAATCTATACAAATATTGTCATGTCTGAGAAACATGTTTTCAAAGCTGAAGACATCTTCTATCTCTAATATAGGCCTATATAAATTATAATTTATCTTATTTCAGGATCTCCCAAGCTTTAAGAATTAAGAATAATTGCAAGTTTTGTGCCAAATAAATATTCCCTTCACACGGCTGGATACAATCACAGAAATGAATTCTTTCCTCATAATTATAATCTTTTATTTTAACCTGATAACGGCAGATCCATATGCTATATCCCAATCCGACTGGCCCTGGATGGAATTTATTTTAAATATATTTCCCGACCCTTGGGGAATTATATGCCCACTTTCCTGCTGTTTATAATTATTCCTGGTTGCAGGGCTGGAAAATTACACACTATCACACAATGCTATATACCCCCCTCCTACCCCCCATCCGGGTAATGTTTGAATAGAGTAGGCCCACGATTGTCAGATATTTTGCCCAAATTTAAAATAATTTTGCGACATTGTTACCAAATATCATTTTAAAAACATTGCGCTTTTTGTGATGTTTTAGACAAATATAAACCTTTATACTAAAATTGTGGCCATTATTATACAAGAGGCCCCAAAATGAGACCCATATTTTCGGCTTATTATGACATACGGTCATTTGAACTGAGCACCAATCCCTAAAACCAACCACAAAAAAGAAAAAAATGTCAACACCCTAAAACCAACCCCTAAAAATTTCAACCCCTGACCCCAGTGTAAAATTGAAAATGGCCCGGTAAACACACACTTTTACCCTTATGTATGCAAAAATAAATTAATTTTGGCATAGAAAACAAAAAATATCAAAAAAAAATGATATCCATCATTGTTCTTTGTTGTTGTTTTTTTTTCCTCCTACAACTGACCCTGATACGCGACTGAACATGTAAACTACTTTGACCCCGAAAGGGTTTTTACAAAAACTACACTGCTGAGTCCCCCAACCCCGGCGGGTTACCCCTTCTGTCATGGTGTGACAAAATAGATATAATAATCATAAACCTATTAGACCTACTACAAAGCACGCTAAATACACTAATATGGTATTTTGTTTGTACCGGGGTATTTAGTGACATAACACTGCCTATTGTTAAAATTGAATAACAATTGACCGCGTGGTTAAAAACGTGATATTAAAGGTGCTGATTGGGATTCACTGCTCCATTAATGAAGATACTAAAGAAGTAGTTACTCGCCAGATACAGTCAGGTACCTGCACAACCGATTCTTTTGTTTGGCAAGGCTCACTCAGTCATTTAATGAGGCAATACAAACGATCGAAATTGGTGTTGAAATGAGCAAAATTTTGAGTTACACCTTTTCAGTGTAAAATTTTTTTTCTCAGCCAAATGAAAAGCAATAATTTTCATTTTTTCAGTAAATGGCTGGAAAAACTATAATGCTTGATACTGATTTTTTTTAAAATCCTGGTGTTAAACTTAGGCCTGAAATTCAGTCATTTAGTGTAAGATATTCGATTTTTATAGGCTTCAGCTCGGCCCGCGAGCTTTTTCTTGATCAACCTTTTAGCTTTTCAAAGTAATATAGTTCGCTAATGAAGGATTTTCCCCAACTTTCTAAAGCACATCACCGTGAGCTATATATCATAGTTTTGTCAGAATTTCCGTTTTGATTTCACCATCTTTCACTGTGGGCTGAAAAATTTCTAAATCAACACGTGAAATCTAAAGGCTAGTACTAGCATTGTGGATCGATATCCCTGGGTTTAATAGGAATACCGGCATGGCTATAGTGTTGCCAGAACTTCAATATAGCAAAGAAATTCCCAGACCAATAGCGCTCCTACTGATCATGTTTAACCAGAACACCCAATTGGGGATTTAATCGCTGGTCGGGCAATTTGCTTTCAATGAAAAATTGACCTGGATAACAACAAAGGAAATATCGACTATTTCTGCTGGTTGCTCTCGAGATAAAAGTACTCACCATTGCCTACTTTTACTTAGTTTGACATTTTCGGAGACTGAATGGAAAAAGGGTAAAACAAAAACGGAAATTCTGACAAAACTATAACATATAGACCCACACGATGTGCTTTACAGAGGTGGGAAATATCTTTCTTTAGCAAACTATGTTAGTTTGAGACGCTAAAACATGAATTCCGTAAAAAGCTCGCAGGCGAATTCAAGGCCTATAAAAATCAAAAATATCACACTAAAAGACACAATTTGATGCTTAATTTTAACACCAGGATTTATAAAAAATGTATATCCAAGCACCAAGTTTTTAACTGACATTACTGAAGAAAAAAAAATATTGCTTTATATTTGACCGAGAAAATTAATTTCATAGCAAAAGGTGTATCTCTGAATTGTGCTGATTTTTACATGTATCGATCGACTTTTAGCGCGACTAAGCATTTCTAAAGAATTGGTTGTCCAGGCGGCAGACTGGATACGCTTCAGCGCAAGTCCCAAAAATACTAGTTTAGTAAGATACGCGGCAGTTGCGGATTAGTTACTAAAGAAGTAAGCTACTAAACTAGTAAGTTACGCGGATTTGGTGCACTCAGCGGTATAGGCTTTGATCTGTAATGTAACAATAGTAAAATTCATATTGAATAAAACTTATAATTGCTCCATGAGACTAGTCTTGAGATGGGCTCTGCTGAACCACTGGAATTAATTTTAGATAATATAAGTCAAAATCTTTGGTGCTTGCTTTCAGGAAACATACTCTAACAGCTTATATCTACAGTAAGCAAAAGAATTAAGGTAGCAGCTGTGTTCGCCCCTTAATATCCTAAATAAAGACAAATGTGTCAACATTAAAACAAGTAGCTAATACCTGTACTCCTTAGCTTTGATTTAGGAGCGTTGTTTAAATTGATTGAGAATTAAAGAAACGGTGATCCAAAACCTAATGAAGATACGAAATAAAAAAGTTGCACTTTTGTGGTAAATCAATGAAAGCACGATGTTAGTTTTTCGTGCTAATCAATGCAAGCACGGCGCTAGTTCTCTTCTTCGCGAACGCTTTGTGTACAAATCAGTAGGGCATGCAATGTAGCAAACTGCAACTTAAATTTGCATCTTCCTTGTGTTTTTGGATCGTCGTGTGACATTCCATGTCAACTCCAGGGATGTGCACCGCAGCACCTCTTCACATTTTTGATTTCGCATGTATAATGACTTATGTACAACTCTATGGAGAATGCAAACCGTACTGATGTGTTGAAGCCATCGAGTCCCAAAGCCAATATCTCTCAGAAATGTTGTCCAAGGACATATTTTCAACATACCTGAAGTTGATGGTGGATCAAAATGCCTGACATTGGTTTTCAGGGGGTCAAAATGTACAAAAAATGTACAATTGGGGTTTTGCATGGGTAATATCTCAGCTAAATATATTCTAATAGGCTCAATATTGGTTAAGAGTAATGTCCTACCAAAGGGCTCTGACTAGCAAAAAAATGGACAATAAATTATTTTCACTTTTGGAGTTTTGACCCCCAAAGTTGGTCCCGGATGGACGAAGTTGCATTTTGAGGGCCCTATATCTTTTAAAGTAAAGGAGTTACAAGTTTTCTGATGCCAGATTTGAATTCTACACAAATAAGTACCCCAAGATACATACTTTTCAAAGTTGTAAATGGTTCCCTTAATACATTCATGGCCCTCCAAACATCGTCTTTCGCGTTGCGACACATTTTTTACGCTGACCCCTCTAAATTTCAAATTGATGCCACGGGAAAACGAAATGGAGTATGAAGCTCACATTTTCGGGATTTTACTTTCTCATCAATATCTACCACCACACAGAAAAAGAAAAAAAATTGAAGAGGTGCTGCGGTGCACATCCCTGGAGTTGACATGGAATGGGCCGTGTGATTATTTCTTGAACAATTTCAACGAACGAAGTCTAAAATTCGAGCTAAAAGATGCAGCTATTGGCTGTTGGTTCCAATTATGACACCTCTGCTTTTGTTTAGGATATACAAGGGGTACACGTAACTGGTACCTTAATTATTTGGCTTACTGTATAGTGTAACAGTAGTAAAATTAATATTTAAACATGTAGATTTCCAGTATGGGTGGTAAGTATGCTATGATCTGGACGTAATTCAGTTCAATTCACTCCATAAAAATGTGTTTTAAGATGCGGTTGTCCAATTGCTTACTCAGGGTAAATATTTTGTTCCTATTTAAGCTCCCTGACACGCCTTGGGACTTCAAAACAAAATAAAACACGTTTTATATGAGACCAAAACATCGAAGGGTTCAACAGACATACAAATGTTGGTGAAATTTGCCTGATTTCAACTAAACCACGTTTTTAAGGGTAATTCGTTATTACGTCCTTATTTTAATTGTAGGCAATGGATGCATCTTGATGGGGGAAATAAGATGAACAATTTGTTTATAACATTATATATACTTATAAAATACAAAAACTGTGCATACGACTTATTTGATTTTAACTTATGAACCAATTCATACGACTTGAACCAACAAGTGCTCAACAACCTATGGAAAAGGGTCAATATGAAGCTATTCTGAACATGTATCAGTTTTGTTATGCAAAAGACACGATACCCAGTAAAACTGTACTTTTTGCAAGCATTAGATATTGATCAAATTATTTGAACAAAAATAAAGCAATTTAATCATAATTCATATTACATTTTCCAATACCTATATTATACATGTATTTCCTTAAGCAAATCTTAACGTTCTTGCCGCAGCAGTTTGGTCCTAGGGTTAGTCATAAGGTTATGGTTAGAGTAAGAATATTAGTTTATAACCACGTCATAATGTAAGCCTCTATGTGGTGAGTCCACCCTCGCCAAGCAAGGAAATGCTGGCTACAAGCTGTATCAAATTAATTGGTACCCAATAGTTTTCATTGATAATGGATGAGCCTGACACATTAAAATTCAACATAAGATCCACATCATTTGTAAACTAATTGTAAAACAAGTTATAAACTATACATTCTGGATATTTCAAGAGTATCCATTGTTAGATTTGGAAGAGGTAGGCTTTTCAATAAACATCAACATTTTTATACACCCTGTATTATGTTTACAAAAGTACAGGCCATTTTCGACTATTGCTCCTCAAGCAAACTCTAATAAACTGATTAATTCCAAACTTTCTAAATACATTTTGGACATTAATAGCGTTAGGTAAACAAGTGTTGGTCTGTAAAATAATAATACATAGCATCATTTCACTATTTGCATTGTTACTATATTTGCTGATATGATACGTAATGAGGTTTCACTGCGATATATCTATCAATTTTCACACACATAACGAATTCTGATTTTCAATACTCAGCATTTTCAAATAAATACCAAAAATCGAAAGTGTTTTGTAATCAAAAAACTTAAAAAGGTGAAATATATTTCTTTTAGCAATGACATAATTGTTTGAATGAATTATTTTATTATTGAATGATATTATAGAGAGGGGCGGTTGTAATCAAAAATTCCACTCTCTAATTGTAATTATATAATAGTTATTATAGTTATCAACTAGTTGATTGAAAGGGTAAAACTCAAACTTTTCCTCACTGGTTCCCTTCGATTTCACTTATACTTTTATTAATATTAAACATATTAAATTCGCAATTGCTGCGACGCTCTATACAGGGTGTCTCAATAAAAATAGGCCCTGAGGATAGGGGTTCATAGCATAAAATATCGGTAGTAAAATTTGAAACTTTTTAAGATTCAAAAACCATAAAGTGTCTGCTTAAAATGGATCAAAATGTATCCAAATCCGTTCACGCGTTAATGAGATAATTTAGATTGTACAGATAGACACAGTTTTGTTCCATTCCAATGGGGCAATACACGTTAATGTGGTACATTGTAGTTTAGTATAAAAGTGTTGCTTTATAGGAGTTCTAAATCAATCAATCAATCAATCAATCAATCAATCAATCAATCTTCTAAGCCATACTGTTCAAACATTACTCAACCAACAGCAGGGCTGGACTTTATTGAAGTGGTTGAAATCATTTATTCTAACGAAATTGGTTCTTTCAAAATGAAATGTCCACGTGAAAGTACTGGTGGTGAAATAAACAAAAATTGATAAACGGCATCAATAATAGGCATAGTTGCCGATCAGACAAGTTATCTCCTACCTACAAACACTGGAAATTTTCTTCATTTATATTGTTCCATTCTGAACTACATTGCAGTTGCTAATGAGTATTGCCTCATTGGAATGGTCCACAAATGAGTCATGTGGTAGTTTCTCATTTATCTCAGTGATGAGTGAACGGATTTGATAATTTATGATCAATTTATAGAAGACATCTATAAGAAAGTTTTAATTTTACTGCCGATATTTTAACTTATGTCCCCAAAACCACATGGCCTATTTTTATTGAGACACCCTGTAAATCAATAAATAAGTCGATGCAACTAAGAATAGTAAATTTTCAACAGTCAGTGCAATTAATATTTCATGCAGATTGTCATGGAAGAGTAATAAAATATTGTATAAAAGTAAGAGATCTTTTCAGAAAAATTAATAACGTTGGTACAAATAACCTTTGTTTTCAGTCACTGTTAAAGTTCGCAACTATTTTAAACTGTTGCGATTTGGTAACTCACAGCTTCTTGCGAATGGTAGTGAGCTTTGGTAAAAATTGCATTGATCATTTCATATCGAGTGTGTAGAAGAATTCAAATATCACAGCTATACTTTTGTAGGTCCTGTGGTTCTTGAGTTATGTTGTAAAGAGGGCTGAAACGAAATTAACAACAATAAATCAAGCAAGTTTTCAAAGTATATGATTTGAACTTCAAGGTGTTATTTTTCAGTTATATATTGACTTAGATAATGAAAATTTCTTGGCTGCTTCGACCAACAATACCTCGTCTACCCTTAAGGTAAGTACAAATAATAATGTTTCGTTCAGACACATGTTTTGTTCTTTTTATTTTCTTCATCATTTTAATTGTTACCTCATGGTTGGGACGATATATATGTGGTTGTTGTTATATTATGTTGTTTTAGCCATTTTATATATATATGGCATGCAATAGGAAAACATTATTCGTATAAACCTCAGAAGAAAATAGTAAAAGCTTTAAACTGCTTTAATGAATCCCATTTATGCTAAAAAATAGTTGCCCCCTAACAGACAGAGCAGACAGTAAACATGGTGAACCTTCTCAAAAACTCATTGTCCCACCATTTAATCTGTCAAATGTCAGTAAGTCATGCCTATATAGCGCACCAGTTTATATAATTTATTTGAAATTTAAACACCATAATATCTTGTCTTAGCTACCTATTCAGATTAGCTTAAAACACAAAGTTAAATGGCATTTACCTAGCAATATACATGCATTGCTTCTGCATCACTATGTATTTCTAGACTTAAAAACATGCGTAAATGGAGGCAATCTTGACAACGGTAAAGTTGACAGAGTCCACATCTCCATTTTTCTCTCGGAAGAGCTGGTAGCGTATAGGTTTTTCCATTTTTCCCTCGGAAGAGCTGGTAGCGTATAGGTTTTTCCATTTTCCCTCGGAAGAGCTGGTAGCGTATAGGTGTTTCCCTTACTGGTTGCAGAACTAGCCGAATACATGTGGCAAGTAAACTCCTGCAGAACATTGAACATATCTTCAGACATGTCCACTGCTTTCCAAATGTTGGAATGTATCCTGGGATGTTGACAATTACGGGTGACCAAGAGCTTCAAGGCTTTCAGTTTTTCTTGGCCAGAAATAACCTGTCGGAGTGTGTGTTTTTTTAGTTTAGTTTTGTTTGTTTGTTTGTTTTGTGGGTTTTTTTGCTTCTAGTTGAGGCCGCTGAATGTCTTCAACTACAGGGTGTATCAAAATGATTGGTACCGAAGACTTCTCATTTTTTGCCGAATTTTTTCACTATTTTGTGTGCCAGTTTGAGGATGATATGTTGACAATAATGGAAATGTTTAATATTTTCCTTGCCTATTTCTTCATTCATAATATATATTAATGTAATAATCAATAGTTATTGCTTGAGAGTAATATTATTGACTTGAATAATTTAGGTGGGGTGAAAGAAGTTTGTGTATCAACACCATCCTGGGCGGTAATTTAAATTGTATTTTTGAGATTACTAAGTAGATGGTGCGGTGTGGCAGAATGGCTATAGACTGTAGACAGTGCAGGTTAGTTTAGACCTGGTAAAAGTTATTGGAATGGCTCCACAGTATTCCACACTTCAGTGTGCATTCATATGGAGCTATGGAGAAGTACAGAGAAGATTTAGGAGACAGTTTCTAAGAGCAAGGCGTATCCCATGCAAACATGCTATAACTTGCAATGCTTCAAAATTTGATATGGGCAGTTACAGAATGGACCCATCGCAGTTGTTAAGTTCTTTCAAGATAGGGCTTCACCTCACACTGAAGGCAGGGACTTCAGGAACTATCTTTCTAAAAGCACATGTAAAGCAATTTTATGTTATGTATACTGAGGTGAGATATTGAAGAATATGTATGCAATAAATGGTTCAAGCAGTGAACCTATTCATCTTGTGTTGTGTAAGTCAAACCATGATTACGTCGATCTTCGTTTAAATGACAATAGCTCCAGATGCATCAACCTATCAACTTCAGATTAATAGATCAATAAGTTAACATATGCCCCTTTCTATTTATAGTACAAAAAATATATTAATTAGCAATTTTATATTTTTGATATATTTTTGAAAATGTCACATAGCCCGGTACCAATCATTTTGATACACCCTGTAGTGCTTGGGTATCCTGTTGTAGAATGATTGTGTCATTTTCTACTTTCTTATAAGGTTTTTAAAAACATATTGGGCGACCAAACGAGTTCATGAAACTTAGTTTGACTTTGAAACAGCACCGTATGTATACCTTTGGGCCTACTAGAACAAAGTTAATGAGATAAATATTCCCTTTAAAAGGGAAAGCCAGCCTCAATGTAGAAGAGGTCTTGTAATTAGTTTTGGTCAATGTGAAAGGCATTTTAGGATCACGCTTACATCTACATGACAGTCCACCAAACCATCAACGATGAGAACATGCACACTGAAACAGCAGAAAACATTAATTCCTAATCTCATGTCAACTCTTTTAATTCATTACATGTACTCCAAATTGTTCTGGTCTGTTTGTTTTGTTGTTGTTGTTGTTGTTGTTGGGTTGTTTTTTTTGTGTCTTTTCAGCTTTTTACCCACGATATCTCAATTTCCAATTTTGTAATACCAGAACTTACGAACTCAATATCTTCGCTTAGGAATGTCCGATTTCACAGCTTTCGATATATACACTGCCGGTTTGAGTTAACTTACATGTACATTTTATTTTAAAATAACTTAATTAATTCGCAATGTATAGTTTAAGCCTACTATATTATAATAGATAGTGGCCAGCACATTTATAAAGGACTGGTTACTCACTACAATCTTCACTCTTAAACTGTGTTTTTCTGAATGTGCTGATCATGTTGATTGCTAGTCGGAAACTCCTGCGAAGCTATGGACATGACATCTTACATACTCCATTCTATAACAGTCTGCCTAGTGCCTTGTGTGTTTTCTCTTCAATCATTTTGTTGAATGTAATTTTATGAATCAAATAGTTATGTGTCATTTTATTTATAATAAAGAAGTTATTAAATTAATAAAGTAAGACAATTTATTTATCTATAAGTGCATGTCAAATGGGGTACATTGTTCAATACTATAGGCCTACATGCATAAATTATGCCCATATTATAGCTAGGCCCTAAAAACTTTATTTTGCATCTGATTTTGCCCGTTGAAAAGACAAAACTGATGTTTATGATAGCAACCATTTCATCAATAACATTTTGAGTCATTTTTATCCATAAAACGACACAGGATATGATAGATAACTACTTTCACATCAATATGGTCCATATGATCACAGATTGTTGAGAATCTGTGATATGATCCGGGGATATGATGAAGATTTTGATTCTATAGATCTGTTATCAACATGATATCACGCTGTTCAGTGGTCAAGGAGTAAGGACCCCCGGTCAAGGACACTGATATGACATCATAGGTGATGTCAGATTTTCTTCTGCTGACCATATGATGATGCTATATATTAACTATTATTGTTACATTTAGGCCTATACCTAGAACTTTTAAAGTCATAATTAGTTCAAACATAACTTTGGTAATACTCACTCGTTTTCGTTCGTTGAAACGGCAAAACATACTTACTTTTCCTTACAAATCGAATTAAAATATTTAAAAAAAATTCAACCACAAAAAGTTTTAAACAAAAGTCATTCCAATACCAATAAAAAATAATCTCTTGAGCATACAAACACCATCCCAGAAATAGGTACCAGCCCGATGGGCTGGCGAAAAAAAGTTGTAATGGCAATAAAGATAAAAGGTCAAGGTCAAGAAACAAAAATGAGAAAAAGAAGCTTATTATTTAAAACTAGATGTAGTTCAATTGTAAGCGAATAATAAATAATGACAATCTTGTATAAATTATACAAGATTGTCATTATTTTTTATTATACTATAATATTGGTTCTAATTGAGAATAATAAGATGAACAAACACAAAGGGTAGACGAATAAAAGGAAATAGGAAGTGTAAATATAATAAATAATAAATAATAATATTAACAGCAAATAGATAAATGAAATGAAATGAAATAAATAAAATAAAATGAAGGTGAACCTAAAAACAACAAAGGAAGAGAAAGGATGAAAGAATGAAAAGGAAATACTAAAAGTAATAAAAAAAATTTAAATAACGAATATGGAATTAATATGAAATATATATATGAAATGAAATAAATAAAATAAAATAAAATAAAGGTGAACCTGAAAACAACAAAGGAAGAGAAAGGTTGAAAGAATGAAAGGGAAATACTGAAAGTAATAAAAAAAAATTAATAACGAATATGGAATTAATATAATGCAATTTATTGAATCGACTTGATGAAAACTCGATTTCCTACATATGATATAAGCACTCAATATTTTTAAATATCAAAAATATATTATTGAAAATTAACACTTTGCCATTCTACAAATCCTATATTTATAATAACTTGCTTGATTTATTGTTGTTAGTGAGTTATGTATGTTTTACAAAAGTGTTGTTGTTTCAGCCCTCTTTGCAACATAACTCCAGAGCCACAGGACCTACAAAAGTATATCTGTGATATTTGAATTCTTCTACACACTCGCTATGAATTGATCAATGCAATTTTAGCCAAAGCTCACTACCATTCGCAAGATGCTGTGAACTACCAAATCGCAACAGTTAAAATAGTTGCTAACCTTAAACCATCAAATAACTTTGCATATTTATAGACCCATCCTTATGCTGATTTGAGTGAAACCAACCACATTACCCCTGGATAAGATAGGCCGGCCATCAAAATGTCCTAGTTGGGAGCCTGTGATTTTTTTATTTTTGCATTTATGGAAATATATTCCATTTGTTTTTCTTCAAACACGCACACTCACAAATGTCGTATTGAGAACATTTCAAATAATGGCAGCCTCAGGCGCTTAACGAATAGCTCAATATTTACCATTTTTGAAATCTTATTTATTCTTGTAAATTACCATATATGTTGCACAAGAATTATGGACAGAAATTGCTTGAGGTATCAAAATGTGCAGAACATTTACCCATCAATGCTGCGTATTGATATTCACATTGGGGTTTAATTTCATTTAGTGAATCGATATAATCACGATTCACGATCATTGTATTTTTTGTAATAAATGATTATATTGGCCTTTGAGAAATAGCTTACATATTCATGCAACTTATGTAGCTTGTGTATGCGATTCAGGAATCGGGTTTACTATTTTGCTTAGATATTAAGAGCATCCGAATCTATGGAAGCAGTATTCTTAAAGGAAGTCTCCGGAAATTACAACATTAAGGTTAAAGTCTGTGCAGTATACAATACATATTGTATGTCTTTTTCTTTCAAAAAAATTATAAACATTTGTTATATTTGATGCTGTCTCTCTCTTTCTTGAAATCGGTTTTACACCACATTCAACACCTTATACCGGCAGGTGAAGTATGGTTTTGTGTTGAGAGTATACTTTTTATGAGTTAATTTGAAATAAATTGCCTGGTAGGACTGGTTCTGTATTGTAATGGCTTCATATTAGTCTCGTAAAATATGACAAGATCATGATTCATGGGTTCGCAGGGACCGTAATTTGACTCCACTTTGGTCCTCGTAAATATAAATTTAATATAATTTCATATTATGCAAGAAATATGGTAAGATCATGATTTCAAAGATTCATCAGGACACGTAATTTGACTCCATTTTGGTCGTCATAAACATAAAATAATGTCATATTATGATAAATAATATGGCAAGATCATGATTGAAGAGCTCATTAACTGAACCGTAATATGACATTTTGGTTGCAATTATTTATTTGTCAACTCCCCAGGAAATTATGCAGTACATGTAAACTGCGTTTTTCAGCTTCACGCTGCTATAGAATCACATGGCGTTTTATAAAGCGAAATTGTCTTATTTTTTCATACTAATTTTTGTTTAACCTGTAGAAAAAACACATTATAGCTCTAGATAATGTATTCCAGTTGGACCCAAATCTTATGTGCTTTCAATGCAAGGTGACAATGCTCCATAGGGTTACAGGTATTATTGATGCATTCTCCATCTGCTTGTTCTCCCAATTCAGATTGTATAACATGTACGTCTTTATTTATAATTGTCTAAAACCTAAATTGTGATGTTTAGAGTCGTTTGGGACTAAATGTCATTATGATGATATATGCTTTTATGAAAATTAATATTATTATTATTATGATTATTATTATTATTATTATTATTGTTATTGTTATTGTTATTGTTATTGTTATTATTATTATTATTATTATTATTTAATTATTATTATTATTAATGATATTATTATTATTATTATTATTATTATTATTATTATTATTATTATTATTTTTATTAGTGTTTTTATTATTATTATTTTTTTTATTATTATTATTATTATTATTATTATTATTATTATTATTATTATTATTTTTTTTATTTATTTATCTATTTATTTATTTATTTATTTATTTCTTGAATTTTGAAAATTTATCATAAAAACACTTTAAAAAATTAGGTTATATAGACCTACATAAAATCACAACCCTGTTTGTCAATGCTAAAAGTACTTGATATTGTTGGCAATCATAGGCACCTGTAAATTTGCTCCAAAAATAACGTATTTTTCCCTGCAGAAGTAACAAAACTCAAAACTACACAATACGTCATGACTTGGAATCACCTGAAACTTATTTAGATACAGATTTAGAAATAACTTTAGCCTTATCTACGTTCAGGTATTCAAAGTAAATAATACATAATTCAAAGTAAATACAACTGATACTATATTGTATCAAATACAAATACTAGATATGTGGGTATTTCCAGTCCACTAATAATACAGGTAGCCACATAAGCAGATTGAGTCTGTGTATTCTGATTCTAGTTTTGGGTGGTGGAGTGGGAAATTTAGCCATAAAAATAATCACATATCTATTGTTTTGAGGGATTATGTTAAGAAATGAATCCCCTTTAGAGTGCACACCAGTAAATACAAGCCTCCTACACCCTGTGAGGAAAAAAATCAGTGTTTTAAACGAGGAAACGTGCAAGATGACTGAATTAAATCCATTAGAAAAGGCTTAAAATCCAACTATTATGCCCTTATTCATATTTAATCCTCATTTAGGCCTGGGAAATAGATTGTCTGTGAAAAATGAGCAGGATCTGACTTTTTATTACAATTTGGCTAAACTTTCAAAATGTGTTACATTTCAGAAACACCAAGCTATTTGCGAGGTGGCGTACGCTGTATGGGCTATAGGGTGATCTAGTCGGCATTTTCCTGGAAAAAAATGCTGGACTCCGTATATAATTTCTACAATAGATGACTTCATCTGACCTTCGACTTGCAGAAAAAAGTAAGTTTTGAAGAACTGAGTCGCTCTGGAGTCAAGAAAATGACGTTTTCCTGGACCCTGTTTGTACAGAAAGTCAATGGGAGCTATTTACTGGTGTGCACCCTGTACAATTTTGACCTTTTGACCTCGGTCACAATGTTTTCCTTCGAGTTTTAAATTGTTATCGATAAAATACTTCAAAGTGAAGCTACAAATGACTGTGTAGCGTATCAGTTAGGTGGTTTCTAGCTTGTTTAGCAAACTACCTGCAGATTTTGACTATTGAAGGAGTATAAAGGTAAGATTTGTGTACAAATAGGACCTAAATCAGTGAAATTCATACTCGGATCACTCAGATCACTGCCATTGCATTGTAAGACGACGCATGATCATGCATCGCGAGACTTCCAAATTTGGCACTGCTGTCCTGCTCTATCATAGAATTGCAAAAGCTCAAGAAAATCATTCCCACCATGGTTCGAGCATGCATTTAGAAGGCTGTGATTGGCTGATTGGAACCTGCATTGGCCACTATGTTGGTAAGCTTAAAAATTACACTGACCATTTTTGGTCAGCTTTAACATGTTTTAGGCAAGCTAATTTTCATCACTGTACCCAGGCTCTACTCCCAGGGCTTATGTTATGTAGTTACTAGCCATGTACAGTGGTGTAGCATGATATATCCTAGGGGGGGTTGGGGTCCTGGCACAGACCACTATGGGGGAGGGAGCATCACCAGGCCCTAAGGGCACCTAAGCACTTTTTCTGCAATTTTCCTCAGGGATTTTCAAAATTTTAAATCAATTGACAGGGGACATGATGCCCTTTCACCCCCCCCACACCCACCCATGCAACCACCCCCACCCACACCCCTATGATGCTACACCACTGGCCATGTATTTTCTCCTCATTTGTTTATAATGCAATTTGCTTATCTTCGTGTTTGCTTGCTCTTATTTAGAGAGATTGAAATGGGAAATCATGAAATTAGTTAATTTTGTCATTGCTATCAGCAGTAGATAGCAAAATATTCTAAAAATAGTACCATGTCAATTAGCTGATTTGCATAGTAAAAGCCCTTCAAACTGAAAGAAACCAGTCTATTTAAGTTTACCAATGTCCAAATTTATGATTTATTATATAAACATAAAAACATAAAAATTGTTTAGAGTGCACACCAGTAAATACAAGCCTCCTACACCCTGTGAGGAAAAAATCAGTGTTTTAAACGAGGAAACGTGCAAGATGACTGAATTAAATCCATTAGAAAAGGCTTAAAATCCAACTATTATGCCCTTATTCATATTTAATCCTCATTTAGGCCTGGGAAATAGATTGTCTGTGAAAAATGAGCAGGATCTGACTTTTTATTACAATTTGGCTAAACTTTCAAAATGTGTTACATTTCAGAAACACCAAGCTATTTGCGAGGTGGCGTACACTGTATGGGCTATAGGGTGATCTAGTCGGAAAAAAAAAAAAAAAAAATGCTGGACTCCGTATATAATTTCTACAATAGATGACTTCATCTGACCTTCGACTTGCAGAAAAAGTAAGTTTTGAAGAACTGAGTCGCTCTGGAGTCAAGAAAATGACGCTTTCCTGGACCCTGTTTGTACAGAAAGTCAATGGGAGCTATTTACTGGTGTGCACCCTGTACAATTTTGACCTTTTGACCTCGGTCACAATGTCTTCCTTCGAGTTTTAAATTGTTATCGATAAAATACTTCAAAGTGAAGCTACAAATGACTGTGTAGCGTATCAGTTAGGTGGTTTCTAGCTTGTTTAGCAAACTACCTGCAGATTTTTGACTATTGAAGGAGTATAAAGGTAAGATTTGTGTACAAATAGGACCTAAATCAGTGAAATTCATACTCGGATCACTCAGATCACTGCCATTGCATTGTAAGACGACGCATGATCATGCATCGCGAGACTTCCAAATTTGGCACTGCTGTCCTGCTCTATCATAGAATTGCAAAAGCTCAAGAAAATCATTCCCACCATGGTTCGAGCATGCATTTAGAAGGCTGTGATTGGCTGATTGGAACCTGCATTGGCCACTATGTTGGTAAGCTTAAAAATTACACTGACCATTTTTGGTCAGCTTTAACATGTTTTAGGCAAGCTAATTTTCATCACTGTACCCAGGCTCTACTCCCAGGGCTTATGTTATGTAGTTACTAGCCATGTACAGTGGTGTAGCATGATATATCCTAGGGGGGGTTGGGGTCCTGGCACAGACCACTATGGGGGGGGGAGGGAGCATCACCAGGCCCTAAGGGCACCTAAGCACTTTTTCTGCAATTTTCCTCAGGGATTTTCAAAATTTTAAATCAATTGACAGGGGACATGATGCCCTTTCACCCCCCCCACCCACCCATGCAACCACCCCACCCACACCCCTATGATGCTACACCACTGGCCATGTATTTTCTCCTCATTTGTTTATAATGCAATTTGCTTATCTTCGTGTTTGCTTGCTCTTATTTAGAGAGATTGAAATGGGAAATCATGAAATTAGTTAATTTTGTCATTGCTATCAGCAGTAGATAGCAAAATATTCTAAAAATAGTACCATGTCAATTAGCTGATTTGCATAGTAAAAGCCCCTTCAAACTGAAAGAAACCAGTCTATTTAAGTTTACCAATGTCCAAATTTATGATTTATTATATAAACATAAAAACATAAAAATTGTTTAGAGTGCACACCAGTAAATACAAGCCTCCTACACCCTGTGAGGAAAAAATCAGTGTTTTAAACGAGGAAACGTGCAAGATGACTGAATTAAATCCATTAGAAAAGGCTTAAAATCCAACTATTATGCCCTTATTCATATTTAATCCTCATTTAGGCCTGGGAAATAGATTGTCTGTGAAAAATGAGCAGGATCTGACTTTTTATTACAATTTGGCTAAACTTTCAAAATGTGTTACATTTCAGAAACACCAAGCTATTTGCGAGGTGGCGTCACGCTGTATGGGCTATAGGGTGATCTAGTCAGCATTTAAAAGAAAAAAAATGCTGGACTCCGTATATAATTTCTACAATAGATGACTTCATCTGACCTTCGACTTGCAGAAAAAGTAAGTTTTGAAGAACTGAGTCGCTCTGGAGTCAAGAAAATGACGTTTTCCTGGACCCTGTTTGTACAGAAAGTCAATGGGAGCTATTTACTGGTGTGCACCCTGTACAATTTTGACCTTTTGACCTCGGTCACAATGTTTTCCTCCGAGTTTTAAATTGTTATCGATAAAATACTTCAAAGTGAAGCTACAAATGACTGTGTAGCGTATCAGTTAGGTGGTTTCTAGCTTGTTTAGCAAACTACCTGCAGATTTTTGACTATTGAAGGAGTATAAAGGTAAGATTTGTGTACAAATAGGACCTAAATCAGTGAAATTCATACTCGGATCACTCAGATCACTGCCATTGCATTGTAAGACGGCGCATGATCATGCATCGCGAGACTTCCAAATTTGGCACTGCTGTCCTGCTCTATCATAGAATTGCAAAAGCTCAAGAAAATCATTCCCACCATGGTTCGAGCATGCATTTAGAAGGCTGTGATTGGCTGATTGGAACCTGCATTGGCCACTATGTTGGTAAGCTTAAAAATTACACTGACCATTTTTGGTCAGCTTTAACATGTTTTAGGCAAGCTAATTTTCATCACTGTACCCAGGCTCTACTCCCAGGGCTTATGTTATGTAGTTACTAGCCATGTACAGTGGTGTAGCATGATATATCCTAGGGGGGGGGGTTGGGGTCCTGGCACAGACCACTATGGGGGGGGGGAGGGAGCATCACCAGGCCCTAAGGGCACCTAAGCACTTTTTCTGCAATTTTCCTCAGGGATTTTCAAAATTTTAAATCAATTGACAGGGGACATGATGCCCTTTCACCCCCCCCCACACCCACCCATGCAACCACCCCCACCCACACCCCTATGATGCTACACCACTGGCCATGTATTTTCTCCTCATTTGTTTATAATGCAATTTGCTTATCTTCGTGTTTGCTTGCTCTTATTTAGAGAGATTGAAATGGGAAATCATGAAATTAGTTAATTTTGTCATTGCTATCAGCAGTAGATAGCAAAATATTCTAAAAATAGTACCATGTCAATTAGCTGATTTGCATAGTAAAAGCCCCTTCAAACTGAAAGAAACCAGTCTATTTAAGTTTACCAATGTCCAAATTTATGATTTATTATATAAACATAAAAACATAAAAATTGTTTAGAGTGCACACCAGTAAATACAAGCCTCCTACACCCTGTGAGGAAAAAATCAGTGTTTTAAGCGAGGAAACGTGCAAGATGACTGAATTAAATCCATTAGAAAAGGCTTAAAATCCAACTATTATGCCCTTATTCATATTTAATCCTCATTTAGGCCTGGGAAATAGATTGTCTGTGAAAAATGAGCAGGATCTGACTTTTTATTACAATTTGGCTAAACTTTCAAAATGTGTTACATTTCAGAAACACCAAGCTATTTGCGAGGTGGCGTACGCTGTATGGGCTATAGGGTGATCTAGTCGGCATTTTCCTGGAAAAAAATGCTGGACTCCGTATATAATTTCTACAATAGATGACTTCATCTGACCTTCGACTTGCAGAAAAAGTAAGTTTTGAAGAACTGAGTCGCTCTGGAGTCAAGAAAATGACGTTTTCCTGGACCCTGTTTGTACAGAAAGTCAATGGGAGCTATTTACTGGTGTGCACCCTGTACAATTTTGACCTTTTGACCTCGGTCACAATGTTTTCCTTGAGTTTTAAATTGTTATCGATAAAATACTTCAAAGTGAAGCTACAAATGACTGTGTAGCGTATCAGTTAGGTGGTTTCTAGCTTGTTTAGCAAACTACCTGCAGATTTTTGACTATTGAAGGAGTATAAAGGTAAGATTTGTGTACAAATAGGACCTAAATCAGTGAAATTCATACTCGGATCACTCAGATCACTGCCATTGCATTGTAAGACGCCGCATGATCATGCATCGCGAGACTTCCAAATTTGGCACTGCTGTCCTGCTCTATCATAGAATTGCAAAAGCTCAAGAAAATCATTCCCACCATGGTTCGAGCATGCATTTAGAAGGCTGTGATTGGCTGATTGGAACCTGCATTGGCCACTATGTTGGTAAGCTTAAAAATTACACTGACCATTTTTGGTCAGCTTTAACATGTTTTAGGCAAGCTAATTTTCATCACTGTACCCAGGCTCTACTCCCAGGGCTTATGTTATGTAGTTACTAGCCATGTACAGTGGTGTAGCATGATATATCCTAGGGGGGGGGGTTGGGGTCCTGGCACAGACCACTATGGGGGGGGGAGGGAGCATCACCAGGCCCTAAGGGCACCTAAGCACTTTTTCTGCAATTTTCCTCAGGGATTTTCAAAATTTTAAATCAATTGACAGGGGACATGATGCCCTTTCACCCCCCCACACCCACCCATGCAACCACCCCCACCCACACCCCTATGATGCTACACCACTGGCCATGTATTTTCTCCTCATTTGTTTATAATGCAATTTGCTTATCTTCGTGTTTGCTTGCTCTTATTTAGAGAGATTGAAATGGGAAATCATGAAATTAGTTAATTTTGTCATTGCTATCAGCAGTAGATAGCAAAATATTCTAAAAATAGTACCATGTCAATTAGCTGATTTGCATAGTAAAAGCCCCTTCAAACTGAAAGAAACCAGTCTATTTAAGTTTACCAATGTCCAAATTTATGATTTATTATATAAACATAAAAACATAAAAATTGTTTAGAGTGCACACCAGTAAATACAAGCCTCCTACACCCTGTGAGGAAAAAATCAGTGTTTTAAACGAGGAAGCGTGCAAGATGACTGAATTAAATCCATTAGAAAAGGCTTAAAATCCAACTATTATGCCCTTATTCATATTTAATCCTCATTTAGGCCTGGGAAATAGATTGTCTGTGAAAAATGAGCAGGATCTGACTTTTTATTACAATTTGGCTAAACTTTCAAAATGTGTTACATTTCAGAAACACCAAGCTATTTGCGAGGTGGCGTACGATGTATGGGCTATAGGGTGATCTAGTCGGCATTTTCCTGGAAAAAAATGCTGGACTCCGTATATAATTTCTACAATAGATGACTTCATCTGACCTTCGACTTGCAGAAAAGTAAGTTTTGAAGAACTGAGTCGCTCTGGAGTCAAGAAAATGACGTTTTCCTGGACCCTGTTTGTACAGAAAGTCAATGGGAGCTATTTACTGGTGTGCACCCTGTACAATTTTGACCTTTTGACCTCGGTCACAATGTTTTCCTTCGAGTTTTAAATTGTTATCGATAAAATACTTCAAAGTGAAGCTACAAATGACTGTGTAGCGTATCAGTTAGGTGGTTTCTAGCTTGTTTAGCAAACTACCTGCAGATTTTGACTATTGAAGGAGTATAAAGGTAAGATTTGTGTACAAATAGGACCTAAATCAGTGAAATTCATACTCGGATCACTCAGATCACTGCCATTGCATTGTAAGACGACGCATGATCATGCATCGCGAGACTTCCAAATTTGGCACTGCTGTCCTGCTCTATCATAGAATTGCAAAAGCTCAAGAAAATCATTCCCACCATGGTTCGAGCATGCATTTAGAAGGCTGTGATTGGCTGATTGGAACCTGCATTGGCCACTATGTTGGTAAGCTTAAAAATTACACTGACCATTTTTGGTCAGCTTTAACATGTTTTAGGCAAGCTAATTTTCATCACTGTACCCAGGCTCTACTCCCAGGGCTTATGTTATGTAGTTACTAGCCATGTACAGTGGTGTAGCATGATATATCCTAGGGGGGGGGGGGTGGGGTCCTGGCACAGACCACTATGGGGGGGGGGGGGAGCATCACCAGGCCCTAAGGGCACCTAAGCACTTTTTCTGCAATTTTCCTCAGGGATTTTCAAAATTTTAAATCAATTGACAGGGGACATGATGCCCTTTCACCCCCCCCCCCCACACCCACCCATGCAACCACCCCCACCCACACCCCTATGATGCTACACCACTGGCCATGTATTTTCTCCTCATTTGTTTATAATGCAATTTGCTTATCTTCGTGTTTGCTTGCTCTTATTTAGAGAGATTGAAATGGGAAATCATGAAATTAGTTAATTTTGTCATTGCTATCAGCAGTAGATAGCAAAATATTCTAAAAATAGTACCATGTCAATTAGCTGATTTGCATAGTAAAAGCCCCTTCAAACTGAAAGAAACCAGTCTATTTAAGTTTACCAATGTCCAAATTTATGATTTATTATATAAACATAAAAACATAAAAATTGTTTAGAGTGCACACCAGTAAATACAAGCCTCCTACACCCTGTGAGGAAAAAATCAGTGTTTTAAACGAGGAAACGTGCAAGATGACTGAATTAAATCCATTAGAAAAGGCTTAAAATCCAACTATTATGCCCTTATTCATATTTAATCCTCATTTAGGCCTGGGAAATAGATTGTCTGTGAAAAATGAGCAGGATCTGACTTTTATTACAATTTGGCTAAACTTTCAAAATGTGTTACATTTCAGAAACACCAAGCTATTTGCGAGGTGGCGTATGCTGTATGGGCTATAGGGTGATCTAGTCGGCATTTTCCTGGAAAAAAATGCTGGACTCCGTATATAATTTCTACAATAGATGACTTCATCTGACCTTCGACTTGCAGAAAAAGTAAGTTTTGAAGAACTGAGTCGCTCTGGAGTCAAGAAAATGACGTTTTCCTGGACCCTGTTTGTACAGAAAGTCAATGGGAGCTATTTACTGGTGTGCACCCTGTACAATTTTGACCTTTTGACCTCGGTCACAATGTTTTCCTTCGAGTTTTAAATTGTTATCGATAAAATACTTCAAAGTGAAGCTACAAATGACTGTGTAGCGTATCAGTTAGGTGGTTTCTAGCTTGTTTAGCAAACTACCTGCAGATTTTGACTATTGAAGGAGTATAAAGGTAAGATTTGTGTACAAATAGGACCTAAATCAGTGAAATTCATACTCGGATCACTCAGATCACTGCCATTGCATTGTAAGACGACGCATGATCATGCATCGCGAGACTTCCAAATTTGGCACTGCTGTCCTGCTCTATCATAGAATTGCAAAAGCTCAAGAAAATCATTCCCACCATGGTTCGAGCATGCATTTAGAAGGCTGTGATTGGCTGATTGGAACCTGCATTGGCCACTATGTTGGTAAGCTTAAAAATTACACTGACCATTTTTGGTCAGCTTTAACATGTTTTAGGCAAGCTAATTTTCATCACTGTACCCAGGCTCTACTCCCAGGGCTTATGTTATGTAGTTACTAGCCATGTACAGTGGTGTAGCATGATATATCCTAGGGGGGTTGGGGTCCTGGCACAGACCACTATGGGGGGAGGGAGCATCACCAGGCCCTAAGGGCACCTAAGCACTTTTTCTGCAATTTTCCTCAGGGATTTTCAAAATTTTAAATCAATTGACAGGGGACATGATGCCCTTTCACCCCCCCCCACACCCACCCATGCAACCACCCCCACCCACACCCCTATGATGCTACACCACTGGCCATGTATTTTCTCCTCATTTGTTTATAATGCAATTTGCTTATCTTCGTGTTTGCTTGCTCTTATTTAGAGAGATTGAAATGGGAAATCATGAAATTAGTTAATTTTGTCATTGCTATCAGCAGTAGATAGCAAAATATTCTAAAAATAGTACCATGTCAATTAGCTGATTTGCATAGTAAAAGCCCCTTCAAACTGAAAGAAACCAGTCTATTTAAGTTTACCAATGTCCAAATTTATGATTTATTATATAAACATAAAAACATAAAAATTGTTTAGAGTGCACACCAGTAAATACAAGCCTCCTACACCCTGTGAGGAAAAAATCAGTGTTTTAAACGAGGAAACGTGCAAGATGACTGAATTAAATCCATTAGAAAAGGCTTAAAATCCAACTATTATGCCCTTATTCATATTTAATCCTCATTTAGGCCTGGGAAATAGATTGTCTGTGAAAAATGAGCAGGATCTGACTTTTTATTACAATTTGGCTAAACTTTCAAAATGTGTTACATTTCAGAAACACCAAGCTATTTGCGGGTGGCGTCGCTGTATGGGCTATAGGGTGATCTAGTCGGCATTTTCCTGGAAAAAATGCTGGACTCCGTATATATTTCTACAATAGATGACTTCATCTGACCTTCGACTTGCAGAAAAAGTAAGTTTTGAAGAACTGAGTCGCTCTGGAGTCAAGAAAATGACGTTTTCCTGGACCCTGTTTGTACAGAAAGTCAATGGGAGCTATTTACTGGTGTGCACCCTGTACAATTTTGACCTTTTGACCTCGGTCACAATGTTTTCCTTCGAGTTTTAAATTGTTATCGATAAAATACTTCAAAGTGAAGCTACAAATGACTGTGTAGCGTATCAGTTAGGTGGTTTCTAGCTTGTTTAGCAAACTACCTGCAGATTTTTGACTATTGAAGGAGTATAAAGGTAAGATTTGTGTACAAATAGGACCTAAATCAGTGAAATTCATACTCGGATCACTCAGATCACTGCCATTGCATTGTAAGACGACGCATGATCATGCATCGCGAGACTTCCAAATTTGGCACTGCTGTCCTGCTCTATCATAGAATTGCAAAAGCTCAAGAAAATCATTCCCACCATGGTTCGAGCATGCATTTAGAAGGCTGTGATTGGCTGATTGGAACCTGCATTGGCCACTATGTTGGTAAGCTTAAAAATTACACTGACCATTTTTGGTCAGCTTTAACATGTTTTAGGCAAGCTAATTTTCATCACTGTACCCAGGCTCTACTCCCAGGGCTTATGTTATGTAGTTACTAGCCATGTACAGTGGTGTAGCATGATATATCCTAGGGGGGGGGGGTTGGGGTCCTGGCACAGACCACTATGGGGGGGGGAGGGAGCATCACCAGGCCCTAAGGGCACCTAAGCACTTTTTCTGCAATTTTCCTCAGGGATTTTCAAAATTTTAAATCAATTGACAGGGGACATGATGCCCTTTCACCCCCCCCACACCCACCCATGCAACCACCCCCACCCACACCCCTATGATGCTACACCACTGGCCATGTATTTTCTCCTCATTTGTTTATAATGCAATTTGCTTATCTTCGTGTTTGCTTGCTCTTATTTAGAGAGATTGAAATGGGAAATCATGAAATTAGTTAATTTTGTCATTGCTATCAGCAGTAGATAGCAAAATATTCTAAAAATAGTACCATGTCAATTAGCTGATTTGCATAGTAAAACCCCTTCAAATTGAAAGAAACCAGTCTATTTAAGTTTACCAATGTCCAAATTTATGATTTATTATATAAACATAAAAACATAAAAATTGTTTAGAGTGCACACCAGTAAATACAAGCCTCCTACAAAAAAAAAAAAAAAAATCAGTGTTTTAAACGAGGAAACGTGCAAGATGACTGAATTAAATCCATTAGAAAAGGCTTAAAATCCAACTATTATGCCCTTATTCATATTTAATCCTCATTTAGGCCTGGGAAATAGATTGTCTGTGAAAAATGAGCAGGATCTGACTTTTTATTACAATTTGGCTAAACTTTCAAAATGTGTTACATTTCAGAAACACCAAGCTATTTGCGGTGGTGGCGTGCACGCTGTATGGGCTATAGGGTGATCTAGTCGGCATTTTCCTGGAAAAAAATGCTGGACTCCGTATATAATTTCTACAATAGATGACTTCATCTGACCTTCGACTTGCAGAAAAAGTAAGTTTTGAAGAACTGAGTCGCTCTGGAGTCAAGAAAATGACGTTTTCCTGGACCCTGTTTGTACAGAAAGTCAATGGGAGCTATTTACTGGTGTGCACCCTGTACAATTTTGACCTTTTGACCTCGGTCACAATGTTTTCCTTCGAGTTTTAAATTGTTATCGATAAAATACTTCAAAGTGAAGCTACAAATGACTGTGTAGCGTATCAGTTAGGTGGTTTCTAGCTTGTTTAGCAAACTACCTGCAGATTTTTGACTATTGAAGGAGTATAAAGGTAAGATTTGTGTACAAATAGGACCTAAATCAGTGAAATTCATACTCGGATCACTCAGATCACTGCCATTGCATTGTAAGGCGACGCATGATCATGCATCGCGAGACTTCCAAATTTGGCACTGCTGTCCTGCTCTATCATAGAATTGCAAAAGCTCAAGAAAATCATTCCCACCATGGTTCGAGCATGCATTTAGAAGGCTGTGATTGGCTGATTGGAACCTGCATTGGCCACTATGTTGGTAAGCTTAAAATTACTGACCATTTTTGGTCAGCTTTAACATGTTTTAGGCAAGCTAATTTTCATCACTGTACCCAGGCTCTACTCCCAGGGCTTATGTTATGTAGTTACTAGCCATGTACAGTGGTGTAGCATGATATATCCTAGGGGGGGTTGGGGTCCTGGCACAGACCACTATGGGGGAGGGAGCATCACCAGGCCCTAAGGGCACCTAAGCACTTTTTCTGCAATTTTCCTCAGGGATTTTCAAAATTTTAAATCAATTGACAGGGGACATGATGCCCTTTCACCCCCCCACACCCACCCATGCAACCACCCCCACCCACACCCCTATGATGCTACACCACTGGCCATGTATTTTCTCCTCATTTGTTTATAATGCAATTTGCTTATCTTCGTGTTTGCTTGCTCTTATTTAGAGAGATTGAAATGGGAAATCATGAAATTAGTTAATTTTGTCATTGCTATCAGCAGTAGATAGCAAAATATTCTAAAAATAGTACCATGTCAATTAGCTGATTTGCATAGTAAAAGCCCCTTCAAACTGAAAGAAACCAGTCTATTTAAGTTTACCAATGTCCAAATTTATGATTTATTATATAAACATAAAAACATAAAAATTGTTTAGAGTGCACACCAGTAAATACAAGCCTCCTACACCCTGTGAGGAAAAAATCAGTGTTTTAAACGAGGAATCGTGCAAGATGACTGAATTAAATCCATTAGAAAAGGCTTAAAATCCAACTATTATGCCCTTATTCATATTTAATCCTCATTTAGGCCTGGGAAATAGATTGTCTGTGAAAAATGAGCAGGATCTGACTTTTTATTACAATTTGGCTAAACTTTCAAAATGTGTTACATTTCATGAAATCCGTGCTATTTGTGAGGTGTCGTAGGCTGTATGGGCTATAGGGTGATCTAGTCGGCATTTTCCTGGAAAAAAATGCTGGACTCCGTATATAATTTCTACAATAGATGACTTCATCTGACCTTCGACTTGCAGAAAAAGTAAGTTTTGAAGAACTGAGTCGCTCTGGAGTCAAGAAAATGACGTTTTCCTGGACCCTGTTTGTACAGAAAGTCAATGGGAGCTATTTACTGGTGTGCACCCTGTACAATTTTGACCTTTTGACCTCGGTCACAATGTTTTCCTTCGAGTTTTAAATTGTTATCGATAAAATACTTCAAAGTGAAGCTACAAATGACTGTGTAGCGTATCAGTTAGGTGGTTTCTAGCTTGTTTAGCAAACTACCTGCAGATTTTTGACTATTGAAGGAGTATAAAGGTAAGATTTGTGTACAAATAGGACCTAAATCAGTGAAATTCATACTCGGATCACTCAGATCACTGCCATTGCATTGTAAGACGACGCATGATCATGCATCGCGAGACTTCCAAATTTGGCACTGCTGTCCTGCTCTATCATAGAATTGCAAAAGCTCAAGAAAATCATTCCCACCATGGTTCGAGCATGCATTTAGAAGGCTGTGATTGGCTGATTGGAACCTGCATTGGCCACTATGTTGGTAAGCTTAAAAATTACACTGACCATTTTGGTCAGCTTTAACATGTTTTAGGCAAGCTAATTTTCATCACTGTACCCAGGCTCTACTCCCAGGGCTTATGTTATGTAGTTACTAGCCATGTACAGTGGTGTAGCATGATATATCCTAGGGGGGGTTGGGGTCCTGGCACAGACCACTATGGGGGAGGGAGCATCACCAGGCCCTAAGGGCACCTAAGCACTTTTTCTGCAATTTTCCTCAGGGATTTTCAAAATTTTAAATCAATTGACAGGGGACATGATGCCCTTTCACCCCCCCACACCCACCCATGCAACCACCCCCACCCACACCCCTATGATGCTACACCACTGGCCATGTATTTTCTCCTCATTTGTTTATAATGCAATTTGCTTATCTTCGTGTTTGCTTGCTCTTATTTAGAGAGATTGAAATGGGAAATCATGAAATTAGTTAATTTTGTCATTGCTATCAGCAGTAGATAGCAAAATATTCTAAAAATAGTACCATGTCAATTAGCTGATTTGCATAGTAAAAGCCCCTTCAAACTGAAAGAAACCAGTCTATTTAAGTTTACCAATGTCCAAATTTATGATTTATTATATAAACATAAAAACATAAAAATTGTTTAGAGTGCACACCAGTAAATACAAGCCTCCTACACCCTGTGAGGAAAAAATCAGTGTTTTAAACGACGCAACGTGCAAGATGACTGAATTAAATCCATTAGAAAAGGCTTAAAATCCAACTATTATGCCCTTATTCATATTTAATCCTCATTTAGGCCTGGGAAATAGATTGTCTGTGAAAAATGAGCAGGATCTGACTTTTTATTACAATTTGGCTAAACTTTCAAAATGTGTTACATTTCAGAAACACCAAGCTATTTATGCGGTGGCGTGCGCTGTATGGGCTATAGGGTGATCTAGTCGGCATTTTCCTGGAAAAAAATGCTGGACTCCGTATATAATTTCTACAATAGATGACTTCATCTGACCTTCGACTTGCAGAAAAAGTAAGTTTTGAAGAACTGAGTCGCTCTGGAGTCAAGAAAATGACGCGTTTTCCTGGACCCTGTTTGTACAGAAAGTCAATGGGAGCTATTTACTGGTGTGCACCCTGTACAATTTTGACCTCTTGACCTCGGTCACAATGTTTTCCTGCGTGTTTTAAATTGTTATCGATAAAATACTTCAAAGTGAAGCTACAAATGACTGTGTAGCGTATCAGTTAGGTGGTTTCTAGCTTGTTTAGCAAACTACCTGCAGATTTTGACTATTGAAGGAGTATAAAGGTAAGATTTGTGTACAAATAGGACCTAAATCAGTGAAATTCATACTCGGATCACTCAGATCACTGCCATTGCATTGTAAGACGACGCATGATCATGCATCGCGAGACTTCCAAATTTGGCACTGCTGTCCTGCTCTATCATAGAATTGCAAAAGCTCAAGAAAATCATTCCCACCATGGTTCGAGCATGCATTTAGAAGGCTGTGATTGGCTGATTGGAACCTGCATTGGCCACTATGTTGGTAAGCTTAAAAATTACACTGACCATTTTTGGTCAGCTTTAACATGTTTTAGGCAAGCTAATTTTCATCACTGTACCCAGGCTCTACTCCCAGGGCTTATGTTATGTAGTTACTAGCCATGTACAGTGGTGTAGCATGATATATCCTAGGGGGGGTTGGGGTCCTGGCACAGACCACTATGGGGGGGGGGGAGGGAGCATCACCAGGCCCTAAGGGCACCTAAGCACTTTTTCTGCAATTTTCCTCAGGGATTTTCAAAATTTTAAATCAATTGACAGGGGACATGATGCCCTTTCACCCCCCCACACCCACCCATGCAACCACCCCACCCACACCCCTATGATGCTACACCACTGGCCATGTATTTTCTCCTCATTTGTTTATAATGCAATTTGCTTATCTTCGTGTTTGCTTGCTCTTATTTAGAGAGATTGAAATGGGAAATCATGAAATTAGTTAATTTTGTCATTGCTATCAGCAGTAGATAGCAAAATATTCTAAAAATAGTACCATGTCAATTAGCTGATTTGCATAGTAAAAGCCCCTTCAAACTGAAAGAAACCAGTCTATTTAAGTTTACCAATGTCCAAATTTATGATTTATTATATAAACATAAAAACATAAAAATTGTTTAGAGTGCACACCAGTAAATACAAGCCTCCTACACCCTGTGAGGAAAAAATCAGTGTTTTAAGCGAGGAAGCGTGCAAGATGACTGAATTAAATCCATTAGAAAAGGCTTAAAATCCAACTATTATGCCCTTATTCATATTTAATCCTCATTTAGGCCTGGGAAATAGATTGTCTGTGAAAAATGAGCAGGATCTGACTTTTTATTACAATTTGGCTAAACTTTCAAAATGTGTTACATTTCAGAAACACCAAGCTATTTATGCGGTGGCGTGCGCTGTATGGGCTATAGGGTGATCTAGTCGGCATTTTCCTGGAAAAAATGCTGGACTCCGTATATAATTTCTACAATAGATGACTTCATCTGACCTTCGACTTGCAGAAAAAGTAAGTTTTGAAGAACTGAGTCGCTCTGGAGTCAAGAAAATGACGTTTTCCTGGACCCTGTTTGTACAGAAAGTCAATGGGAGCTATTTACTGGTGTGCACCCTGTACAATTTTGACCTTTTGACCTCGGTCACAATGTTTTCCTTGAGTTTTAAATTGTTATCGATAAAATACTTCAAAGTGAAGCTACAAATGACTGTGTAGCGTATCAGTTAGGTGGTTTCTAGCTTGTTTAGCAAACTACCTGCAGATTTTTGACTATTGAAGGAGTATAAAGGTAAGATTTGTGTACAAATAGGACCTAAATCAGTGAAATTCATACTCGGATCACTCAGATCACTGCCATTGCATCGAAAGACGACGCACAATCATGCATCGCCAGACATCCAAATTTGGCACTGCTGTCCTGCTCTATCATAGAATTGCAAAAGCTCAAGAAAATCATTCCCACCATGGTTCGAGCATGCATTTAGAAGGCTGTGATTGGCTGATTGGAACCTGCATTGGCCACTATGTTGGTAAGCTTAAAAATTACACTGACCATTTTTGGTCAGCTTTAACATGTTTTAGGCAAGCTAATTTTCATCACTGTACCCAGGCTCTACTCCCAGGGCTTATGTTATGTAGTTACTAGCCATGTACAGTGGTGTAGCATGATATATCCTAGGGGGGGGGGGTTGGGGTCCTGGCACAGACCACTATGGGGGGGGGAGGGAGCATCACCAGGCCCTAAGGGCACCTAAGCACTTTTTCTGCAATTTTCCTCAGGGATTTTCAAAATTTTAAATCAATTGACAGGGGACATGATGCCCTTTCACCCCCCCACACCACCCATGCAACCACCCCCACCCACACCCCTATGATGCTACACCACTGGCCATGTATTTTCTCCTCATTTGTTTATAATGCAATTTGCTTATCTTCGTGTTTGCTTGCTCTTATTTAGAGAGATTGAAATGGGAAATCATGAAATTAGTTAATTTTGTCATTGCTATCAGCAGTAGATAGCAAAATATTCTAAAAATAGTACCATGTCAATTAGCTGATTTGCATAGTAAAAGCCCCTTCAAACTGAAAGAAACCAGTCTATTTAAGTTTACCAATGTCCAAATTTATGATTTATTATATAAACATAAAAACATAAAAATTGTTTAGAGTGCACACCAGTAAATACAAGCCTCCTACACCCTGTGAGGAAAAAAACAGAGTTTTAAGCGAGGAAACGTGCAAGATGACTGAATTAAATCCATTAGAAAAGGCTTAAAATCCAACTATTATGCCCTTATTCATATTTAATCCTCATTTAGGCCTGGGAAATAGATTGTCTGTGAAAAATGAGCAGGATCTGACTTTTTATTACAATTTGGCTAAACTTTCAAAATGTGTTACATTTCAGAAACACCAAGCTATTTGCGGTGGCGTCGCTATATGGGCTATAGGGTGATCTAGTCGGCATTTTCCTGGAAAAAATGCTGGACTCCGTATATAATTTCTACAATAGATGACTTCATCTGACCTTCGACTTGCAGAAAAAGTAAGTTTTGAAGAACTGAGTCGCTCTGGAGTCAAGAAAATGGCGTTTTCCTGGACCCTGTTTGTACAGAAAGTCAATGGGAGCTATTTACTGGTGTGCACCCTGTACAATTTTGACCTTTTGACCTCGGTCACAATGTTTTCCTTCGAGTTTTAAATTGTTATCGATAAAATACTTCAAAGTGAAGCTACAAATGACTGTGTAGCGTATCAGTTAGGTGGTTTCTAGCTTGTTTAGCAAACTACCTGCAGATTTTTGACTATTGAAGGAGTATAAAGGTAAGATTTGTGTACAAATAGGACCTAAATCAGTGAAATTCATACTCGGATCACTCAGATCACTGCCATTGCATTGTACGACGACGCATGATCATGCATCGCGAGGCTTCCAAATTTGGCACTGCTGTCCTGCTCTATCATAGAATTGCAAAAGCTCAAGAAAATCATTCCCACCATGGTTCGAGCATGCATTTAGAAGGCTGTGATTGGCTGATTGGAACCTGCATTGGCCACTATGTTGGTAAGCTTAAAATTACACTGACCATTTTGGTCAGCTTTAACATGTTTTAGGCAAGCTAATTTTCATCACTGTACCCAGGCTCTACTCCCAGGGCTTATGTTATGTAGTTACTAGCCATGTACAGTGGTGTAGCATGATATATCCTAGGGGGGGGGGGTGGGGTCCTGGCACAGACCACTATGGGGGGAGGGAGCATCACCAGGCCCTAAGGGCACCTAAGCACTTTTTCGGCAATTTTCCTCAGGGATTTTCAAAATTTTAAATCAATAGACAGGGGACATGATGCCCTTTCACCCCCCCCACCCACCCATGCAACCACCCCCACCCACACCCCTATGATGCTACACCACTGGCCATGTATTTTCTCCTCATTTGTTTATAATGCAATTTGCTTATCTTCGTGTTTGCTTGCTCTTATTTAGAGAGATTGAAATGGGAAATCATGAAATTAGTTAATTTTGTCATTGCTATCAGCAGTAGATAGCAAAATATTCTAAAAATAGTACCATGTCAATTAGCTGATTTGCATAGTAAAAGCCCCTTCAAACTGAAAGAAACCAGTCTATTTAAGTTTACCAATGTCCAAATTTATGATTTATTATATAAACATAAAAACATAAAAATTGTTTAGAGTGCACACCAGTAAATACAAGCCTCCTACACCCTGTGAGGAAAAATCAGTGTTTTAAGCGAGGAAAGCGTGCAAGATGACTGAATTAAATCCATTAGAAAAGGCTTAAAATCCAACTATTATGCCCTTATTCATATTTAATCCTCATTTAGGCCTGGGAAATAGATTGTCTGTGAAAAATGAGCAGGATCTGACTTTTTATTACAATTTGGCTAAACTTTCAAAATGTGTTACATTTCAGAAACACCAAGCTATTTGCGAGGTGGCGTGCACGCTGTATGGGCTATAGGGTGATCTAGTCGGCATTTTCCTGGAAAAAATGCTGGACTCCGTATATAATTTCTACAATAGATGACTTCATCTGACCTTCGACTTGCAGAAAAAGTAAGTTTTGAAGAACTGAGTCGCTCTGGAGTCAAGAAAATGGGCGTTTTCCTGGACCCTGTTTGTACAGAAAAGTCAATGGGAGCTATTTACTGGTGTGCACCCTGTATAATTTTTACCTTTTGACCTCGGTCACAATTTTTTCCTTCGAGTTTTAAATTGTTATCGATAAAATACTTCAAAGTGAAGCTACAAATGACTGTGTAGCGTATCAGTTAGGTGGTTTCTAGCTTGTTTAGCAAACTACCTGCAGATTTTTGACTATTGAAGGAGTATAAAGGTAAGATTTGTGTACAAATAGGACCTAAATCAGTGAAATTCATACTCGGATCACTCAGATCACTGCCATTGCATTGTAAGACGACGCATGATCATGCATCGCGAGACTTCCAAATTTGGCACTGCTGTCCTGCTCTATCATAGAATTGCAAAAGCTCAAGAAAATCATTCCCACCATGGTTCGAGCATGCATTTAGAAGGCTGTGATTGGCTGATTGGAACCTGCATTGGCCACTATGTTGGTAAGCTTAAAAATTACACTGACCATTTTTGGTCAGCTTTAACATGTTTTAGGCAAGCTAATTTTCATCACTGTACCCAGGCTCTACTCCCAGGGCTTATGTTATGTAGTTACTAGCCATGTACAGTGGTGTAGCATGATATATCCTAGGGGGGGGGGTTGGGGTCCTGGCACAGACCACTATGGGGGGGGGGAGGGAGCATCACCAGGCCCTAAGGGCACCTAAGCACTTTTTCTGCAATTTTCCTCAGGGATTTTCAAAATTTTAAATCAATTGACAGGGGACATGATGCCCTTTCACCCCCCCCCCACACCCACCCATGCAACCACCCCCACCCCCCCCCCTATGATGCTACACCACTGGCCATGTATTTTCTCCTCATTTGTTTATAATGCAATTTGCTTATCTTCGTGTTTGCTTGCTCTTATTTAGAGAGATTGAAATGGGAAATCATGAAATTAGTTAATTTTGTCATTGCTATCAGCAGTAGATAGCAAAATATTCTAAAAATAGTACCATGTCAATTAGCTGATTTGCATAGTAAAAGCCCCTTCAAACTGAAAGAAACCAGTCTATTTAAGTTTACCAATGTCCAAATTTATGATTTATTATATAAACATAAAAACATAAAAATTGTTTAGAGTGCACACCAGTAAATACAAGCCTCCTACACCCTGTGAGTAAAAAAATCAGTGTTTTAAGCGAGGAAAGCGTGCAAGATGACTGAATTAAATCCATTAGAAAAGGCTTAAAATCCAACTATTATGCCCTTATTCATATTTAATCCTCATTTAGGCCTGGGAAATAGATTGTCTGTGAAAAATGAGCAGGATCTGACTTTTTATTACAATTTGGCTAAACTTTCAAAATGTGTTACATTTCAGAAACACCAAGCTATTTGCGGTGGCGCGCAGCTGTATGGGCTATAGGGTGATCTAGTCGGCATTTTCCTGGAAAAAATGCTGGACTCCGTATATAATTTCTACAATAGATGACTTCATCTGACCTTCGACTTGCAGAAAAAGTAAGTTTTGAAGAACTGAGTCGCTCTGGAGTCAAGAAAATGACGTTTTCCTGGACCCTGTTTGTACAGAAAGTCAATGGGAGCTATTTACTGGTGTGCACCCTGTACAATTTTGACCTTTTGACCTCGGTCACAATGTTTTCCTTCGAGTTTTAAATTGTTATCGATAAAATACTTCAAAGTGAAGCTACAAATGACTGTGTAGCGTATCAGTTAGGTGGTTTCTAGCTTGTTTAGCAAACTACCTGCAGATTTTTGACTATTGAAGGAGTATAAAGGTAAGATTTGTGTACAAATAGGACCTAAATCAGTGAAATTCATACTCGGATCACTCAGATCACTGCCATTGCATTGTAAGGCGGCCTGATGCATGATCATGCATCGAGACTTCCAAATTTGGCACTGCTGTCCTGCTCTATCATAGAATTGCAAAAGCTCAAGAAAATCATTCCCACCATGGTTCGAGCATGCATTTAGAAGGCTGTGATTGGCTGATTGGAACCTGCATTGGCCACTATGTTGGTAAGCTTAAAAATTACACTGACCATTTTTGGTCAGCTTTAACATGTTTTAGGCAAGCTAATTTTCATCACTGTACCCAGGCTCTACTCCCAGGGCTTATGTTATGTAGTTACTAGCCATGTACAGTGGTGTAGCATGATATATCCTAGGGGGGGTTGGGGTCCTGGCACAGACCACTATGGGGGGGGGGGGGAGCATCACCAGGCCCTAAGGGCACCTAAGCACTTTTCTGCAATTTTCCTCAGGGATTTTCAAAATTTTAAATCAATTGACAGGGGACATGATGCCCTTTCACCCCCCCACACCCACCCATGCAACCACCCCCACCCACACCCCTATGATGCTACACCACTGGCCATGTATTTTCTCCTCATTTGTTTATAATGCAATTTGCTTATCTTCGTGTTTGCTTGCTCTTATTTAGAGAGATTGAAATGGGAAATCATGAAATTAGTTAATTTTGTCATTGCTATCAGCAGTAGATAGCAAAATATTCTAAAAATAGTACCATGTCAATTAGCTGATTTGCATAGTAAAAGCCCTTCAAACTGAAAGAAACCAGTCTATTTAAGTTTACCAATGTCCAAATTTATGATTTATTATATAAACATAAAAACATAAAAATTGTTTAGAGTGCACACCAGTAAATACAAGCCTCCTACACCCTGTGAAAAAAATCAGTGTTTTAAGCGAGGAAAGCGTGCAAGATGACTGAATTAAATCCATTAGAAAAGGCTTAAAATCCAACTATTATGCCCTTATTCATATTTAATCCTCATTTAGGCCTGGGAAATAGATTGTCTGTGAAAAATGAGCAGGATCTGACTTTTTATTACAATTTGGCTAAACTTTCAAAATGTGTTACATTTCAGAAACACCAAGCTATTTGCGAGGTGGCGTACACTGTATGGGCTATAGGGTGATCTAGTCGGCATTTTCCTGGAAAAAATGCTGGACTCCGTATATAATTTCTACAATAGATGACTTCATCTGACCTTCGACTTGCAGAAAAAGTAAGTTTTGAAGAACTGAGTCGCTCTGGAGTCAAGAAAATGGCGTTTTCCTGGACCCTGTTTGTACAGAAAGTCAATGGGAGCTATTTACTGGTGTGCACCCTGTACAATTTTGACCTTTTGACGTCGGTCACAATGTTTGCCTTCGAGTTTTAAATTGTTATCGATAAAATACTTCAAAGTGAAGCTACAAATGACTGTGTAGCGTATCAGTTAGGTGGTTTCTAGCTTGTTTAGCAAACTACCTGCAGATCCTTGACTATTGAAGGAGTATAAAGGTAAGATTTGTGTACAAATAGGACCTAAATCAGCGAAATTCATACTCGGATCACTCAGATCACTGCCATTGCATTGTAAGACGGCGCTGATCATGCATCGCGAGACTTCAAATTTGGCACTGCTGTCCTGCTCTATCATAGAATTGCAAAAGCTCAAGAAAATCATTCCCACCATGGTTCGAGCATGCATTTAGAAGGCTGTGATTGGCTGATTGGAACCTGCATTGGCCACTATGTTGGTAAGCTTAAAAATTACACTGACCATTTTTGGTCAGCTTTAACATGTTTTAGGCAAGCTAATTTTCATCACTGTACCCAGGCTCTACTCCCAGGGCTTATGTTATGTAGTTACTAGCCATGTACAGTGGTGTAGCATGATATATCCTAGGGGGGTTGGGGTCCTGGCACAGACCACTATGGGGGAGGGAGCATCACCAGGCCCTAAGGGCACCTAAGCACTTTTTCTGCAATTTTCCTCAGGGATTTTCAAAATTTTAAATCAATTGACAGGGGACATGATGCCCTTTCACCCCCACCCCACACCCCTATGATGCTACACCACTGGCCATGTATTTTCTCCTCATTTGTTTATAATGCAATTTGCTTATCTTAGTGTTTGCTTGCTCTTATTTAGAGAGATTGAAATGGGAAATCATGAAATTAGTTAATTTTGTCATTGCTATCAGCAGTAGATAGCAAAATATTCTAAAAATAGTACCATGTCAATTAGCTGATTTGCATAGTAAAAGCCCCTTCAAACTGAAAGAAACCAGTCTATTTAAGTTTACCAATGTCCAAATTTATGATTTATTATATAAACATAAAAACATAAAAATTGTTTAGAGTGCACACCAGTAAATACAAGCCTCCTACACCCTGTGGTAAAAAATCAGTGTTTTAAGCGAGGAAAGCGTGCAAGATGACTGAATTAAATCCATTAGAAAAGGCTTAAAATCCAACTATTATGCCCTTATTCATATTTAATCCTCATTTAGGCCTGGGAAATAGATTGTCTGTGAAAAATGAGCAGGATCTGACTTTTTATTACAATTTGGCTAAACTTTCAAAATGTGTTACATTTCAGAAACACCAAGCTATTTGCGAGGTGGAGTACGTTGTATGGGCTATAGGGTGATCTAGTCGGCATTTTCCTGGAAAAAAATGCTGGACTCCGTATATAATTTCTACAATAGATGACTTCATCTGACCTTCGACTTGCAGAAAAAGTAAGTTTTGAAGAACTGAGTCGCTCTGGAGTCAAGAAAATGACGCGTTTTCCTGGACCCTGTTTGTACAGAAAGTCAATGGGAGCTATTTACTGGTGTGCACCCTGTACAATTTTGACCTTTTGACCTCGGTCACAATGTTTTCCTTCGAGTTTTAAATTGTTATCGATAAAATACTTCAAAGTGAAGCTACAAATGACTGTGTAGCGTATCAGTTAGGTGGTTTCTAGCTTGTTTAGCAAACTACCTGCAGATTTTTTACTATTGAAGGAGTATAAAGGTAAGATTTGTGTACAAATAGGACCTAAATCAGTGAAATTCATACTCGGATCACTCAGATCACTGCCATTGCATTGTAAGGCGGCATGATCATGCATCGCGAGACTTCAAATTTGGCACTGCTGTCCTGCTCTATCATAGAATTGCAAAAGCTCAAGAAAATCATTCCCACCATGGTTCGAGCATGCATTTAGAAGGCTGTGATTGGCTGATTGGAACCTGCATTGGCCACTATGTTGGTAAGCTTAAAAATTACACTGACCATTTTTGGTCAGCTTTAACATGTTTTAGGCAAGCTAATTTTCATCACTGTACCCAGGCTCTACTCCCAGGGCTTATGTTATGTAGTTACTAGCCATGTACAGTGGTGTAGCATGATATATCCTAGGGGGGGTTGGGGTCCTGGCACAGACCACTATGGGGGAGGGAGCATCACCAGGCCCTAAGGGCACCTAAGCACTTTTTCTGCAATTTTCCTCAGGGATTTTCAAAATTTTAAATCAATTGACAGGGGACATGATGCCCTTTCACCCCCCCACACCCACCCATGCAACCACCCCACCCACACCCCTATGATGCTACACCACTGGCCATGTATTTTCTCCTCATTTGTTTATAATGCAATTTGCTTATCTTCGTGTTTGCTTGCTCTTATTTAGAGAGATTGAAATGGGAAATCATGAAATTAGTTAATTTTGTCATTGCTATCAGCAGTAGATAGCAAAATATTCTAAAAATAGTACCATGTCAATTAGCTGATTTGCATAGTAAAAGCCCCTTCAAACTGAAAGAAACCAGTCTATTTAAGTTTACCAATGTCCAAATTTATGATTTATTATATAAACATAAAAAACATAAAAATTGTTTAGAGTGCACACCAGTAAATACGAGCCTCCGCCACCCTGTGAGGCAATCCCCAGTGTTTGAAACGAGGAACCGTGCAAGATGACTGAATTAAATCCATTAGAAAAGGCTTAAAATCCAACTATTATGCCCTTATTCATATTTAATCCTCATTTAGGCCTGGGAAATAGATTGTCTGTGAAAAATGAGCAGGATCTGACTTTTTATTACAATTTGGTTAAACTTTCAAAATGTGTTACATTTCAGAAACACCAAGCTATTTGCGGGTGGCGTCTGTATATGGGCTATAGGGTGATCTAGTCGGCATTTTCCTGGAAAAAAATGCTGGACTCCGTATATAATTTCTACAATAGATGACTTCATCTGACCTTCGACTTGCAGAAAAAAATAAGTTTTTCGAAAGAACTGAGTCGCTTTACTGGAGTCAAAGTAATGCGTTTTCCTGGACCCTGTTTGTACAGAAAGTCAATGGGAGCTATTTACTGGTGTGCACCCTGTACAATTTTGACTATTTAATCTTTTGACCTCGGTCACAATGCTAAACTTCCTTCGAAGTTTTAAATTATTGTCGATAAAATACTTCAAAGTGAAGCCTTGACTAATGACTGTGTAGCGTATCAGTTAAGGTGGTTTCTAGCTTGTTTAGGCAAACTACCTGCAGATTTTTTGACTATTGAAAGGAGTATAAAGGTAGATTTATGTGTACAAATAGGACCTAAATCAGTGAAATTCATACTGGATCACTCAGATCACTGCCATTGCATGCCATGTAAGGCATTTACATGATCATGCATCATGAGACTTCCAAATTTGGCACTGCTGTCCTGCTCTATCATAGGAATTGCAAAAGCTCAAGAAAATCATTCCCACCATGGTTCGAGCATGCATTTAGAAGGCTGTGATTGGCTGATTGGAACCTGCATTGGCCACTATGTTGGTAAGCTTAAAAATTACACTGACCATTTTTGGTCAGCTTTAACATGTTTTAGGCAAGCTAATTTTCATCACTGTACCCAGGCTCTACTCCCAGGGCTTATGTTATGTAGTTACTAGCCATGTACAGTGGTGTAGCATGAATATATCCTAGGGGGGTTGGGGGTCCTGGCACAGACCACTATGGGGGGAGGGAGCATCCAGGCCCTAAGGGCACCTAAGCACTTTTTTCTGCAATTTTCCTCAGGGATTTTCAAAATTTTAAATCAATTGACAGGGGACATGATGCCCTTTCACCCCCCACACACACACCCCCACCCATGCCCACCCACACCCCTATGATGCTACACCACTGTGCCATTTATTTTCTCCTCATTTGTTTATAATGCAATTTGCTTATCTTCGTGTTTGCTTGCTCTTATTTAGAGAGATTGAAATGGGAAATCATGAAATTAGTTAATTTTGTCATTGCTATCAGCAGTAGATAGCAAAATATTCTAAAAATAGTACCATGTCAATTAGCTGATTTGCATAGTAAAAGCCCCTTCAAACTGAAAGAAACCAGTCTATTTAAGTTTACCAATGTCCAAATTTATGATTTATTATATAAACATAAAAACATAAAATTGTTTAGAGTGTACACCAGTAAATACAAGCCTCCTACACCCTGTGGAAAAAAATCAGTGTTTTAAGCGAGGAAGCGTGCAAGATGACTGAATTAAATCCATTAGAAAAGGCTTAAAATCCAACTTCTTATGCCCTTATTCATATTTAATCCTCATTTAGGCCTGGGAAATAGATTGTCTGTGAAAAATGAGCAGGATCTGACTTTTTATTACAATTTGGCTAAACTTTCAAATGTGTTACATTTCAGAAACACCAAGCTATTTAACGGGTGGCGAAATGCAGCTATTATGGGCTATAGGGGTGATCTAGAATAGGCATTTTCCTGGAAAAAAATGCTGGGCTCCGTATATAATTTCTACAATAGATGGCTTCATCTGACCTTCGACTTGCATAAAGAGTAAGTTTTGAAGAACTGAGTCGCTCTGGAGTCAAGAAAATGACGTTTTCCTGGACCCTGTTTGTACAGAAAGTCAATGGGAGCTATTTACTTGTGTGCACCCTGTACAATTTTGACTGCTTTTGACCTCGGTCACAATGTTTTCCTTCGAGGTTTTAAATTGTTATCGATAAAATAACTTCAAAGTGAAGCTACAAATGACTGTGTAAGCGTATTATCAGTTAGGTGGTTTCTTCTAGCTTGTTTGTAGCAAACTACCTGCAGATTTTGACTATTGAAGGAAGTATAAAGGTAAGATTTGTGTACAAATAGGACCTAAATCAGTGAAATTCATACTCGGATCCTCAGATCACTGCCATTTACATTGTAAGGCAATCGCATGATCATGCATCGCGAGAGACTTCAAATTTGGCACTGCTGTCCTGCTCTATCATAGAATTGCAAAAGCTCAAGAAAATCATTCCCACCATGGTTCGAGCATGCATTTAGAAGGCTGTGATTGGCTGATTGGAACCTGCATTGGCCACTATGTTGGTAAGCTTAAAAATTACACTGACCATTTTTGGTCAGCTTTAACATGTTTTAGGCAAGCTAATTTTCCTCACTGTACCCAGGCTCTACTCCCAGGGCTTATGTTATGTAGTTACTAGCCATGTACAGTGGTGTAGCATGATATATCCTAGAGGGGGTTGGGGTCCTGACGGAGCCACTATGGGGGAGGAACATCACCCAGGCCTAAGGGCACCTAAGCACTTTTCTGCAATTTTCCTCAGGGATTTTCAAAATTTTAAATCAATTGACAGGGGGACATGATGCCTTTCACCCCCCCCACACCCACCCATGCAACCACCCCACCCACACCTCCCCTATGATGCTACACCACTGGCCATGTCTTTTCTCCTCATTTGTTTATACTGCAATTTGCTTATCTTCGTGTTTGCTTGCTCTTATTTAGAGAGATTGAATGGGAAATCATGAAATTAGTTAATTTTGTCATTGCTATCAGCAGTAGATAGCAAAATATTCTAAAAATAGTACCATGTCAATTAGCTGATTTGCATAGTAAAAGCCCTTCAAACTGAAAGCAAACCAGTCTATTTAAGTTTCTAATGTCCAAATTTATGATTTATTATATAAACATAAAAACATAAAAAATGTTGTTTAGAGTGCACAGTAAGCATACAAGCCTCCTACACCCTGGTGAAAAAATCAGTGTTTTCAAACAGGAACGTGGGTAAGATGACTCAATAAATTAAATCCATTAGAAAAGGCTTAAATCCACTTCTATTATGCCCTTATTCTTATTTAATCCTCATTTAGGCCTTGGGAAATAGATTGTCTGTGAAAAAGATGATAAGCAGGATCTGACTTTTTATTACACAATTTGGCTATAACTTTCAAAATGTGTTACATTTCCAGAAACACCAAGCTTATTTATGTAGGTGGCGATGACGCTGTATAGACTATAAAATTGATCTAGCTGGCATTTTCACAGGAAAAAAATGCTGGACTCGTGATATAATTTCTACAATAGAATTGACTTCATCGTATACCTTCACTCTGTAGAAAAAGTAAGTTTTGAAGAACTGAGTGGCTTCTGAGCTAAGTCAAATAGCGTGCTTCTTGGACCCTGTTTGTACAAGAAAGTCAATAGGAGCTATTTACTGGTGTGCACCCTGTACAATTTAACCTTTGACCTCGGTCACAATGTTTTCCTTCAGTTTTAAATTGTTATCGATAAATAATACTTCTAAAATGAAGCTACAAATGACTGTGTGAGCGTATCAGTTAGAGTGGTTTCTAGCTTACGAAAAGAACTACCTGCGGATTTTTGACTATTGCAGGGGTATAACGGGCAGAGTGGTGTACAAATAGGACCTAAATCAGTAAAGAATCTCATACTAGGATCACCTCAGATCCACTGCCATTTACATTGTAAAGGCTAATGCATGATCATGCATCATTGAGACTTCCAAATCTGGCTTTTCTTTGTCCTGCTCTCATCATAGAATTGCAAAAGCTCTCAAGAAAATTCATTCCTCACCACATGGTTCGAGGCTTGCATCATAGAAGGCTGTGGATTGGGCTGATTACTGGAACCCTGCATTGTACACTATGTTAGTAAGCTTAAAATTACACACTGACCATTTTGGTCAGTTTTAACATGTTTTAGGCAAGCTAATTTTCCTCACTGTACCCAGGCTCTCCTCCCGGGGCTTATGTTATGTAGTTACTGGCCATGTACAGGGGTGTAGCATGATATGTCCTGGGGGGGGGGGTTGGGGTCCTGGCACAGACCACTATGCGGGGGGGGATCAGTACTAGGCCCTAAGGGCACCTAAGCACTTTTTTCTGCAATTTCTCCTCAGATTTTCTAAAATTTTAAATCACAATTGGACAGGGACATGAGTGCCCTTTCACTTTTCCCACACCCACCCATGTCAACTACCCCACCCACACCCCATGATGCTAAGCACCACTGGCTATGTATATTTCTCCTCATTTGTTTATAATGCAATTTGCTTATCTTAGTGTTTGCTATGCTCTTATTTAGAGATTGAGTGGAAATCATGAGGTAGTTTGATTTTGTCATTGCTATCAACTGTAGATAAAAAATATTCTAAAAAATAGTACCATGTCAATTAAGCTGATTGTGCATAATAAAAAGCCCCTTCAAAGCTGAAAAACCAGTCTATTTAAGTTTACTAATGTCCAAATTTATGATTTATTATATAAACATAAAAACATTAAAAATTATTTAGAGTGCTGCCAGTAAATAGAAAACCTCTACACCCTGTGAGTAAAAAATTAGTGTTTTAACGAGGCGTTACCGAGAATGACTCTAAATTAAATCCATTAGAAAAGGCTTAAAATCCAACTATTATACCCTTATTCATATTTTAATCCTCATTTGAGGCCTGGGAAATAGATTTGTCTGTGAAAATGAGTTATGATCTGACTTTTTATTACTAATTTGGCTAAACTTTCAAAAATGTTACATTTCAGAAACTTGCAAAACTATTTAGAATTAGTGATACGCTACGTATGGGCTATAGGGTGATCTGATGGCTTCATTTTCCTGAAAAATGTTGAACCAATATATAATTTCTACAATAGATGACTTCATCTGACCTTCGACTCTGCAGAAAAAGTAAATTTTTGAAGAACTGAGTCGGCTCACTGGAGTCGTTAGAAAATGACGTTTTCCTGGACCTGTTTTGACACAAGAAAGTCAGCTGGATGTTAGAATTCTTCATTGGTGTACACTTGTTACAATTTTGACTCTTTTGACCTCGGTCATAATGTTTTCCTTCGAAGTTTTAAAATTGTTGCTCGATAAAATATTTCAAAGTGAAGCTACAAATGACTGTGTAGTAGTGATTAGTTGAGGTGGTTTCTACAAGTTTGTTAATAAACTACCTGCAGATTTTTGACTATTGAAGGTATAAATTGAATTTGTACAAATAGGACCTAAATCCAGTGAAATTCATACTCGGATCACTCCAGATCACTGCTAACAGCATTGTAAAAGGCGACGCATGATCATGCATCGCCGAGACTTCCAAATTCTGGTACTGCTGTCTCTATTTCTACTTGGGTAGAATTACAAAAGCTCAAGAAAATCATTCCCACCATGGTTCTCGAGCATACATTTAGAAGGCTGTGATTGGCTGATTCTGGAACCTACATTGGCCACTATGTTGGTAAGCTTAAAAATTACACTGACCATTTTTGGTCAGCTTTAACATGTTTTAGGCAAGCTAATTTTCATCACTGTACCCAGGCTCTACTCCCAGGAGCTTATGTTATGTAGTTATTGTTAGCCATGTATGGTGGTGTAGCATGATATATCCTGAGAGGGTTGAGGTCCTGCACAGACTAATTATGGGGGAGGAGTATCACTGAGTTCTAAGGGCAACGTAAGCACTTTTTCTGCAATTTTCTCTGAGATTTTCAAGGTTTAAATCAATTGACAGGGACATGGCATGTTCTTTTCACCCCCCCACACTCCACTCCATGCAACGTACCCCACCCACACAATTTCTATGATACCACCACAGGCTATGTATTTTTCTCCTCATTTGTTTATAATGCACTATTGTATCTTAAGTGTTTGCTTGCTCTTCATTTGAGAGAGATTGAAATGAGGAAATCATGAAATTAGTTAGATTTTGTCATTTATTTATCAGCAGTAGATATAAAATATTCTAAAAATAGTACTGTATCAATTAGCTGATTTGGTATAGTAAAAGTTCTTCAAACTGGAAAGAAAAACCAGTCTATTTAAAGTTTACTGTGATGTCCAAAGGTATATGATTTATTATATAAACATAAAACATAAAATTGGGAGTTTAGGAGGCACTGCCAATAAATACAAGCCTCCTACACCCTGGTGAGTAAAAAATCGAATGTATTTTTTAAAGCGAGGAAACTTGCAAGATAACTTGAATTAAATCCGATTAGAAAAGGCTTAAATCCAACTATTAATATACTTTATTCCATATTTAATCCTCATTTGAAAATTTGGGGAAATAGATTGTCTGTGAAAATGAGCAGGATCTGACTTTTTTATTATAATTTAGCTAAACTTTCAAGTATGTATTGGTACATTTCAGAACACCAAGCTATTTAGCAGGTGGCGATGCATATATGGGCTATAGAATTTGATATATCGACATTTTCCTGAAAAAAAATGCTAGACTAAGATATATATTTCTACAATAGATGACTTCATCTGACCTATCGGATTTGCAGAAAAGTAAGTTTTGAAGAGACTAATTCGCTCTGAAGTCAAGAAAATGACGTTTTCCTGGACACTGTTTGTACCAGAAAATCAATGGGAGCTATTTACTGGTAAAATTGCCCTGGCCTAATTTTTTTTGACTCGACCTCGGTCACTGTCAGCTTTTCATTCTAGTTTTAAATTGTTACTCGATAAAATACTTTAAAGTGAAGCTACAAAATGACTGTGTAGCTTATCAGTTAGATGGTTCTCAGCTTGTTTACAACAAACTACCTGCAGAGATCTTTAAACTATTGAAGGAGTATAAAAGGTGAATTTGTGTACCGTGGACTAAATCAGTGAAATTAACCTGAGATCACTCAGATCACTATACATTGCATTGTAAAGCAACATGATCATGCATCATGAGAGACTTCCAAATTTGCTTTTCTGTCCTGCTCTATCATAGAAATTGCAGCTCAGAAAATCATTCCTGTAGTTGAGCAGCCATTTAGAAAGGCTGTGATTGACTGATTGGAACCTGCATTGGCCACTATGTTGGTAAGCTTAAAAGTACTGACATTTTTGGTAGCTTTAACATGTTTTAAATAAGCTAATTTTCTCACACCATACCTGGCTCTACTCCCAGAGCTTTATATTTATGTGATTACTGGCCATATGCAGTGGTGTAGCATGATATATCTAGGGGGTTGAGATTCTGCTTTGACCACTATGGAGAGGGCATCACCAGGCCTAAGGCACCACTTGCTGTTTCTCAGGGATTTTCAAATTTTAAATCAAATTTGACGAGACATGATTTCTTCCCCCACCCACCCATGTACCCACACCCCCGTGCCCCACTGGCCATGTATTTTCCTCTCATTTGTTTTATAAATGCAATTTGCTTATCTTATTTTAGCACTCTTATTTAGAGATTAAAATGAAATCATAAAGATAGTTAATTTTGTCATTACGCCTCAATGATCAGATAGCAAAATATTCTAAAATAGCCTGATATCCAATTAAGCTGATTTGCATAGTAAAGAAAGCCTTCAAACTGAAGGAAACCAGTCTATTTAAGTTTACCAATGTCCAGAATTTATAATTGTATATAAACCATATAAAAATTGTTTAAGTGCACACCAGTAATACAACCTCCACACCCGCAGAAAAAAAATCAGTGTTTTAAGCAGAAGGCATTCTAGATGACTGAATAAATCCATTTGAAAAGGCTTAGAAATCCAGCTATGCCCTTATTCATATTTAATCCTCATTTAAACTGGGAAATAGATTGTCTGAAAAATAGGCCAGGATCTGACTTTTATTATTACAATTTGTTAAACTTTTTCAAATGTATTCATTTCAGAAACTTTCAAGCCTATTTGCGAGGGTGGCGTCGCTGTATGGAGCTATAGGGTGATGATCGGCATTTTCCTGGAAAAAAAAATGCTGGACTCGTATATAATTTCTACAATAGATGACTTCATCCCCCGAGCCTTAGGAAGCTTGCAAGAAAAAGTAAGTTTTGAAAGAACTGAGTAAGCTCTGAGTCTCAAAAATGGCGTTTTCCTGGACCCTATTTGTACCAGAAGTCAATAGAACTATTACACAGGTGTACCTACTAATTTTGTGCCTGACCTCGGTCCTGATGGCTCTTGAGTTTAAATTGTTATCGATAAAAATACTTGAGGTGAAGCTACAAATGACTATTATTAGCTCAGTTAGGTGGTTTTCTAGCTTGTTTAGCAAACTACTTATACTGGATTTTCAACTATGAGAGTATAAAGGTAAGATTTGTGTAAAATAGGACCTAAATAAATGAGTCATATAGGATCCTCAGATCTGCATTTGCATTGTAGACAGCTGTATGATCATGCATGTGAGACTTCAAATTGCTTTTGCTGTCCTGCTCTATCATGGAATTACAAAAACTCGAAAAATCATTCCCACCATGGATTGAGCATGCATTTAGAAGGCTGTGATTGGCTGATTGGAACCTGCATTAGCCACTATGTTGGTAAGCAAAATTACTGACCATTTTGGTCACAGCTTTAACACTCTTTAGGCAAGCTAATTTCATCACTGTACCCAGGCTCTGCTCCCAGGGCTTATGTTGTGGTTACTATGCATGTGTACAGGTGGTGTAGCATGACATATCTAGGGGGTTGGGGTCCTGGCACGAACCACAGAGAGGAGCATCACACCAGGCCCCTGAGGGCACCTAAGCCACTTTTCTGCAATTTTCCTCAGGGATTTCCAAAATTTTCAAATCAGTGACGGGGACATGATGCCCTTTCACCCCCCACCCACTGTACAGCTACACCCACTTCCTATGATTCTTTTGTATATATTTCTCCTCATTTGTTTTTTTATAATGCAATTTAACATCTTTCCCGTGTTTGCTTGCTCTTGTTGAAGAAATTGATAGGAAATCATGAAATTAGTTAATTTGTCATTGCTATCGGCAGTAAATGTAAAATATTCTAAAAAATAGTACCATGTCCATTAGCGTTTGCATAATAAAGCCTTCAAACTGAAAAACCAGTCTATTTAAGTTTACCAATGTCCAAATTTGATTTATTATGTAAACATAAAACATAAAATTGTTTGGAGTACTTTTTAGTAAAATGCAAACCTCACACAGCAATGATGTTTTAAGCGAGAAGCGTGCAAGATGACTGAATTAAATCCATTAGAAAGGCAAATCAACTTCTTAGCACCCTTGTTCATATTTAATCCTCATTTAATATGGGAATAGATTGTCTGTGAAAAAATGAGCAGGATCTGACTTTTGACCCACAATTTGGCTAGAAACTTTCAAAATGTATTTACGGCTAGAAACGCAAGCTATTGCGGTGGCGTCACGGCTGTATGGAGCTATAAATTGATCTAGTGAAAGCATTTTCCTGGAAAAAATACTGGACTCGATATATATTTCTGAATGACTTCATCGACCTTCGACTTGAAAAAAGTAAGTTTTGAAGAACTGATGGCTCTGGAGTCGAAAATAAGCGTTTCCTGGACCCTACATGCAGAAAGTCAATGGACTATTACTGGTGTACCTAACTTTCAATTTTGACCTTTTGACCTCGGTCCTGATATTTTCCTTGAGTTTTAAATTGTTGTCGATAAATACTTCAAAGTGAAGCTACAATGACTGTGTGGCAGAAAGAGAAAAAGTATCAGTTAGAGTGTTTCTAGCTTGTTTGTAAAGCTACTTATATGATTTTTGACTATTGAAGTATAAAAGTGGAATTTGGCCAATACAATAGAATATAAATCGATGAAATTCATACTCAGGATCACTCAGATCACTACCATTGCATTGGGCAGCCTTGTGATCATGCATGTGAAGTTTCCAATTTACAGCACTGTATCCTGCTCTATCATGGGTGCAGCTCGAAAATCATTCCCACCATGGTTGAGCATGCATTTTAGAAAACAACAGTTGGCTGATTGGGACCTGCATTTAGCCACTATGTTGGTTAGCTTAAAATTACTGACATTTTTGGTCAGCTTTATATTTGATGACTAATTTTCATCCTGTGCAGAGCTCTGCTCAGGGCTTATATTGTGGTACTGTGTGTGCAGTGGTGTAACACAGTATATCTAAAGTTGCAGGGTCTGCTTTGACACTATAGAGAGCATCTGGGCCCTAAGGCACTATTTTCTACAATTTTTCTCAGGGATTTTTAAATTTTAAATCAATTGACAGAGACACAGTCTTCCCACCCCACTGTAATACCCCACCCTATGATGCTACCACCACTGGCCATGTATTTCTCCTCATTTGTTTATAATACAATTTACTTATCTTAGTGTTTAGCACTCTTATTTAGAAGTTGAAATAAGAATCATGAAATTAGTTATTTTGTCATTACTATCAGCAGTAGATAACAAAATATTCTAAAAATAGTCTGTAATCAATTAGCTGATTTGCAAGTAAGCCCACTTCAAACTGAAAAACCCAGTCTATTTAAGTTTACCAATGTCCAAATTTATGATTTATTATATAATATAAAACATAAAAATTGTTTTGATTTTTTATTAAATACAAGCCTTGCCTTACACCTGTGAGAAAAAAATCAGTGTTTTAGCAGAAGCGATGCTGCAAGATGACTGAATTAAATCCATTGAAAGGCTTAAAATCAACTATTATGCCCTTATTCATATTTAATCCTCTAAACGAATAGGAAATAGATTATATGTGAAAAATGAGCTGTGAGATCTGACTTTTTATTACAATTTTAATACAAACTTTCCAAAATGTGTTACATTTCAGAAACGCAAGCTATTTAGAGGTGGCGTCGCTGTATGAGCTATAAAGGTGATCTAGTCGGCATTTTTCTGGAAAAAAATGCTGGACTCCGTATATAATTTCTACAATAGATGACTTCATGACCTTCGACTTGCAGAAAAAAGTAGAAAGTTTTGAAGAACTGAGTGGCTCTTAAGGTCAAGAAAATGACGTTCCTAGACCCTGTTTGTGCAGAAAGTCAATAGGAGCTATTTACTGGTGCGCACCCTGTACAAATTTGACCTACTAACATCGGTCACAATGATTTCATTCAAGTTTTAAATTGTTATCGATAAAATGCTTAAGTGAAGCTACAAATGACAATGTGGCGGTATCAGTTGGAATGGTTTCAACATTTAGCAAACTACCTGCAGATTTTGACTATTGAAAATTATAAAGGTGAATTGTTAATACAATGGGACCCTCGTCATTCATACCTCGGGATCCTCGGATCCTGCCATTTACATTGTTATGGGCAGCATGATGCACATGTGAGACTTCAAATTTGGCACTGCTGTCCTACTCTATCATAGAATTATAGCTCAGAAAATCATTACCATGGTTAGGCATGCTGAAAGGCTGTGATTGGCTGATTGGACCTGCAGTATACTATGTTGGTAACAAAAATGCATAATATTTTGGTCAACTTGCTATCATTTTAGACAGCTAATTTTCATCCTTGAGCTCCTCAGGGCTTATGTTATATGGTGCTAGCCATATGCAGTGATATAGCATGATATATCCTAGGGGTTGGGGTCTGCGCAGACCACTTATGGGGGGCATCACCAGGCCCTAGAACTTCAACCCTTTCTGCAATTTTCCTCAGGATTTTCAAATTTTCACGTCAATTGACAGGACATGATTCTTGCTCACCCCCCCCCCCTACCATACCCCCCACCCTATGATGCTACCTGGCCATGTATTTTCTCCTCATTTTAATTTTATAATGCAATTTGTATCTTCGTGTTTACTTGCTCTTGTTAGAAGAGAGATTGAAATGGGAAATCATGAGGTAGTTAATTTTGTCATTATATCAGCGGTAGATAACCAAAATATTCTAAAATAGTACCATGTCAGTTAGCCCCAATTTGCATAGTAAAAGCCCTTCAAACTAGAAAAGAAACCAATTATTTTAAGTTGCAATGTTAAATTATGATTTTATATATAAACATAAAAAACATAAAATTGTTTAGAGTGCACACCTGATAATACAAGCCTCCTACACCTGTGAAAAATCAGTGTTTTAAGCAAAGAAGCGTGCAAAGATGACTAGATTAAATCCATTAGAAAGGCTTAAAATCCAACTATTATG